>NC_056734.1:680953563-681101063 GCF_019279795.1 Protopterus annectens | reverse complement strand
TTCCTTAAAACAGCAAGATAAGAGTTGGGTATTAATCTAATGATAGGTATGATGTGAATAAAAAAAAGAAATCTGAAATGTTATACATTCATAAAATTGCTATTGAAATGATTCTGTATTTTTTAAATGTGTCTAGTAGTATTTTCCTGGCATGGATGTTTTAGGAGTTGTAACTGGATAACTTCTAGCTGAAACATTCTTTTAGAGTGTAAACTATTTAATTAGTCTTAATTAACATAAGCCATGGTATAAGTAGGCAAAATCCATGTCAAACATGTGCATTATTGTAGGATTTCCTCATGAATGGATAGATTTTGTCAAGGTGGAAGTAAATCTCACAGCAATCCACAACCCTTTCTCATGGTTTGCCACCTTTATGATATGGATGTGTTAAAATGTATTATTTTTAAGTTTTCAGGTCCATACTTGTTATTGCAGGCTTGTAGCAACTGAACATGCTCCATTTTGATTGTTGTGTAGTTGCCAGTGATTGCAGTAATGCCTATAGATCAGAAAAATGTATGAATCAAATTGCCATAATGTTTAATGTTTAAAGGAAAAATAATGTATGTTATGCCCACAGTTTAGGTACTTGTCTGTTTACTTTGTGCTTAGTTTTGTGGATTAACTGTTTTTTTAATATTTAGTGAGTTGTCTGCATAGTGTTCTATGTGGTATTGATGTAATTTGCATTACCATGCTGGTTTTTATTGTAAATAGTTTCCACTTTATCTACATCATAGTGAACTAGAGGTGGTGGGAACTGGTTGCTTTAATGGACTGCCATTTGGAGGTCTCTTAGTAAACAGTGTGAAGTCATGATCACAGAAAAGTTTCATGCTTACAAGAATTTGTTGACCTTGAATATATCCTGCCCAAGTGAAGTAATGAGTGATTGCACATTCTGTTTGGGAATTGCCATTAGCGATATTTATAATTGGAATATTCAGCATCCAATTAGATCACTTGATTCAGGATAGTTATGCAGGATTAACTGAGCTGCCTGTGGTATAACAGGGTGCCTTGGTTGGAATATTGACAGCTTTGGCTCAACTTTAGCAAATTAAATTCAGAATGATGACTGACATTTCTCAGTAATTTTCGACTGGCTTCCTATTGAGGTGTTGGGACTCAAAATGCTGATTCTTGACATGAATAAAAGAAGATGACAAATTTAGGACAAGAGCGCTTATTGAATATCTCCGTTCTCTATTAAACTTCTACTTTTTTGTAGGGGTCAACCCCCTACACCAACCAATGTGAGTGGCAAGCCTCCTGCATTTTCCCAATGTGGGGGCAAGCTCAAAAAATGTATATATACCAACTTCAAGATGGCCATACCACTGAGAAAAGAGAAAATTTTGAGAAATAACAATCCAGTTTTTAGTATATGTAAGTCCAAATTTTTGGCCATTCAGGCTCCACATTATGGGACTTGCTAATGCAGGTTTCAACTTTTCAAATGGTTACCAGATGCATATAAAGAGTATTAATCTTAAGCTCACACCTTATGAATTCTGTGTGACATTGTCAATTTACAAATCTGTCCTGAAAAGTGATTTCCCAGTAATTGTGTGAAACCATTTTGTGGGAAATAACTGTATAATGGCAGTGTATAGTTCACACATTAGGGTTTTGTAGACAGCATGCTGAATATCTGTACCTATAAATTGGTAAGTAGCAAATTTGCAGGCAAATATTCAGCAAAGTAACAGCAGCCTCATGCCTTTAGTATTTGTGAGTCATATTGATGCCATTTTTTTGTCTTAGGCCAGGGGTCTGCATCCTGCGGCTCTGGAGCCACATGCGGCTCTTCCACCCCTCTGCAGTGGCTCCTTGTACCTTTGAAAAGTAATGGCCATTCTGCCACATGACACACACACACACGCACACACACACACACACACACACACACACACACACACACACACACACACACACACACACACACACACACACACACACAAAATTACCTCTCAGCTGTACATATTCTCATAGAATGTCCTGACATTTGCCTCATATTTTTGGTCTGTTTCTCATAAAGTCTTTGGCAAATCATTGAGGGCTGATGTCAGAAAATACAGAAAGACATTTGAGTTTCAGACTTCATACACTTCAGAAATTCATGCTAATACAAGACCTGTTTTCTATCAACTTTCTAAGTTTGTAAGAACAATATTTAAAAAGTGTCCCTATTTTTGGGCCTTTGTCCCCCCATTATTTATGGCTTTGTCTGGATTTCTTGCTCTAAGAGGTTGAGAAGTAGTTACACACACACGTGCATGCACACACACACACACACACACACACACACACACACACACACACACACACACACACACACGCACATACACACTGAGAGCTATCAAGTGATTCCAATAAAAATCCCAACAGGGATATATTTTAAATATCGCTGTTAGAAACTTAGTTCATATATATATATATATATATATATATATATATATATATATATATATATATGTGTGTGTGTGTGTGTGTGTGTGTGTGTGTATAAAACTTTATATGCTGTGTTAGCTTCATTTTAGGGGTCAAATAGGTTTTGTGGTTCCGGCTGAATTTGATTTGGTGGGAGAGGGGCCTAAAATGGCTCTTTTGATAGTGAAGGTTACAGACCCCTATCTTAGGGTGACAAGTTTGATTGTGCTGTTGTCACTGTCTGTTTAAAGATAATTTCACTGTCAGTGTGTGTGCAAAATCACATACGAAGAATAACTGCCCAATGTATAGATAAGGTGAAGTCCACAGCTGTCTTTTTGAAAATTAGGAGCCGAAAGATTGAAATGTTAATTGCAAGATTAACTCTGTCAGATTGAATAGTTTTGGAGTACATTTTCAGAGTAGTCTTCTTAGTGTGCCTTTTTGGGAACTATAATATTGTCAATCAGATATTTCTAGAAATTCAAAGTGACATTTGAGACAGAACTGCACAATAAGCATAATTTAATAGATGAGGCAAGGTATCTTCCATTGTATGTTGAATGCTAAGTAATAAGATATAAGGATTTGTTAATGTTCCACAGAAAATAATGCAAAAAAGAGAGAGACACACACAGACACACATACAGGCACACACACACACACACACACACACACACACACACACACACACACACACACACACACACACACACACACACACACATTCAAATTTCACAGAAGAAATTAATGTCTCTAGTTTGAGAAGAAGAAGGCTCTCTGGCTCTGATATTAAGTAGAGTAGCATAGCAGAGAGAGACTTGGAGCAGGGTTAGGGTGATGATGATGGGTTATTTTCATTATTTCAAAATAATAAAAATGTTGGGGACATTTATGTTTTATGGACTATTTTAACCTGCATTTTTCCCTTTCCAGCCTGACTAACTAGCTCTACCAGAATCCACTGACTTATTTGTTCCTCCACCCTACATGATGTTGTCTCCATATCACTCACTCGTGGGAGTCCCTATCGTAGGATGGAATCCCTTGTTAAAATTACTTAATGGAGTGTTCCCATTCTAGGATGTAACTGTACTTCTCAACTTATTTTTATAAGTCTTATAAACTATATTTATAGGAATAGTTTTGTACAAAATCATGTGTTGCTGTATTTCCGTTACATAGACAATTTGATTTTTTTTATGTAAAGGGAGTGATGATTTAGTACTGAATTTTGTTTCTGATCTAAACTGTAACAGATATAATATTAAATCTGATGGTTTACAGGTTGGTGTAAAAGGTAATTTTTTAGATACTACTTTGATAGGTAAAGAAGATGGGCATATTTTTACTGCGGTTCATCAAAAATTTACTGATGGTAACCAATATTTGTTTGGCACTAGTTGCCATCCCCCACATACAATTAAATCTTTACTGTATGGAGAAATGGTTAGATTGTCCAGATTATGCAGTGATAGTTCAGATCTGGAAAAACAAGTTAATAGTTTAATATATACATTTTTACATAGGGGCTACACTATGCAGTCTATTCTTGAATCAATTAATAAGTTAATAATAGGTAAGGATAGATGCAATAAGTCAGCTAAAAAATTGTGGAATAATAATAAGATAAAACAAGATAATATCTATTTTGTTACTACTTATAATTTATTGAGTGAAAAAATCTGGGACCTAGTAAAATATTATTGGAAATTTTTATTACAGGATAAATTATTAAATAAATTGCTTCCTGTGTTTCCTTATATAGCTTACAAAAGAGGACAGAATTTGGGTGACAAATTGATTAGGGCATATTATATATGCCCTACTAATAAATTTATGCTTTCATTGTCTAACTTTGGAACTATACCTTGTTATGCTTGTAATATATGTCCCCTCATTAGATTACATTTTAAAAAAATTAATGATAGATTATTTAAACCATACAGATGTTTTTCTTGTTATACTGAAGGTGTAGTTTATTGCCTTAAATGCCCCTGTGATCTTTTTTATGTTGGCGAAACTAAAAGAAAATTTAGAGTGAGATTGCAGGAGCATGTTCGTGACATTAAAAAGGGAGCGGTAGAAAGCCCGATTGCCTTACATTTTTTAGAACAACATGAGAGTAATGCTGAACTATTACAAGCAACTATTTTAGAACAAATCTTTGTGAAAAAAGGTGATGATAAATTATTAAAAAAGATGTTATTATATAAAGAATCTATTTTTATACTGAAGTATAATACATTGTCACCAATGGGTTTAAATACGGAAATTAATTGGAAGTGTCTACTTTAATATGTTTTTCTATATTGAGATTGTTCATATTTGTAGTATTGTTATTATAATATAAAAAGTTAAAACTTTTTTCTTTTTTGTATGAGTTTTTAACTGGGGTATAGGGTTGGAGTCTCTTTAAATGTTTAATTGTTAAATTGATTTAATTGTTTGATCAATTATGTGGTGTATAAAAGGGAATGTTTTTCACCAGTATTTATGTGCTCATTGAAGGCTGTGGTGGCCGAGGCGCTAAGACATGTTTTATTAGAATAAATTTTTCTAAGTGGAATCCTGTTGTTTTTTGATTCTAGTCTTTTTTAAGACTATTCTCTTGTTGGTTCGTTGTAGTTCTCAACTTCTTTGCTTAAGATTTTTTTAACCTTGTATGCCCACTGGATACAAGTGTCCCTTTTTAGGGGTGATCTGGGAATACTGTCTGATTAAATGACTTTCTCATGGTCGCACAAAAGGCAAATGGAAGTCATCATCATCATCTTTCGGCTTTTCCCGTTAGGGGTTACCACAGTGGATCATCTCTTTCCATTTCTTCCTATCCTCTGCATCTTGCTCTGTCACACCAACCGCCTGAATGTCCTCTCTCACCACTTCCATAAACCTTATCTTAGGCCTTCCTCTTTTCCTCTTACCTGGCAACTCCGTCCTTAGCATCTTTTTCCCAATATACCCATAATCCCTCCTCAGCACATGTCCAAACCAATGCAATCTCGTCTCTCTTGCTTTGTCTCCAAACTGTCCAACATGAGCTGACCCTCTAATGTACTGATTCCTAATCCTATCCATCCTAGTCACACCGAGTGCAAATCTTAACATCTTTAACTCTGCCACATCCAGCTCTGACTCCTGCCTTTTTGTCAATGCCACTGTCTCCAACCCATATAACATAGCTGGTCTCACTACTGTCTTATAGACCTTCCCTTTCACTCTTACTGGTACCAGTCTGTCACAAATCACTCCTGACACTCTTCTCCACCCATTCCACCCTGCCTATACTCTCTTCTTCACCTCTCTTCCACATTCACCATTACTCTGAACTGTTGATCCCAAGTACTTAAACTTGTCCACCTTTACCAACTCTACTCCCTGCATCCTCCCCATTCCTCTACCCTCCCTCTCATTTACACACATATATTCTGTCTTAGCCCTGCTGACCTTCATTCCTCTGCTCTCTAGAGCATATCTCTACCTCTCCAGAGTCTCCTCAACCTGATTCCTACTCTCACTACAGATCACAATGTCATATGCAAACATCATAGTCCACGGGGCTTCCTGTCTGATCTCATCTGCCAACCCATCCATCACCACTGCAAATAAGAAAGGACTCAGAGCTAATCCTTGATGTAATCCCACCTCCATCTTAAATGGATCTGTCACTCCCACTGCAGTCCTCACCACTGTCACACTACCCTCGTACATATCCTGTACCACTCTTACATACTTCTCTGCCACTCCCAACTTCCTCATACAATACCACAACTCTTCTCTAAGCACCCTGTCATATGCTTTCTCCAAGTCTACAAAGACACAATGCAACTCCTTCTGACCTTCTCTGTATTTCTCCAATAACACTGTCAGAGCAAACATCGCATCTGTAGTGCTCTTTCCTGGCATGAAACCATACTGCTGATCACTAATCATCACCTCCCTTCTTAACCTAGCTTCTACTACTCTCTCCCATAACTTCAAGCTGTGACTGATCAATTTTATCTCTCTGTAGTTACTGCAGCTCTGCACATCACCCTTATTCTTAAAGATAGGTACCAAAACACTTTTTCTCCACTCCTCAGGCATCCTCTGACTTTCCAAAATTTAATTAAACAATCTAGTTAAAAATTCCACTGCCATTTCTCCTAAGCACCTCCATGCTTCCATTGGGATGTCATCTGGGCCAACAGCCTTTCCATTCTTCATCCTCTTCATAGCTGTCCTTACTTCCTCCTTGCTAATCTGTTTCACTTTCTGATTCACTGTCCCCACATCATCCAACCTTCTCTCTCTCTCATTCTCTTCATTCATCAGCCTCTCAAAATACTCTTTCCATCTACTCAACACACTCTCCTCTCTTGTGAGTACCTTTCCCTCACTATCCTTTATCACCCTTACTTGCTGCACATCTTTCCCAGCTCTGTTCCTCTGTCTAGCCATTTGGTACAGGTCCTTTTCTCCCTCTTTATGTCCAGTCTCTCATACATCTCTCCATACACCTTATCCTTAGCTTTCGCCACCTCTCTCTTTGCCATGCGCCTCATCTCCTTATACTCATGTCTACTTTTTTCATCTCTTTGACAATTCACTTCTTCTTCGCCAGCCTCTTCCTCTGTATACTCTCCTGTACTTCCTCATTCCACCACCAGGTCTCCTTGTCCTCCTTCCTCTGTCCAGATGTCATACCTAGCACCTTTCTAGCAGTCTCCCTTACTAGTTCTGCTGTAGTTACCCACCTATTCGGTAACTCTCCACTGCCTCCCAGTGTCTGTCTTAAGTCTTCCCTAAACTCTACTTCACAATCACTCTTTTTTAACTTCCACCATTTAATCCTTGGCACTGCTTTCACACTCCTCCTCCTCTTCTTGATCACCAACGTCATCCTACAGACCACCATTCTATGCTGCTTAACTACACTTTCCCCTGCCACCACTTTACAGTCTCCAATCTCCTTCAGACTGGCCCTCCTACATAGGATATAATCCACCTGTGTGCATCTTCCTCCACTCTTGTACATCACCCTATGCTCCTCCCTCTTCTTAAAGTACGTATTCACCATAGCCATGTCCATCCTTTTTGCAAAATCCACAATCATCTGACCTTCTGCATTCCTCTCCTTAACACCATACCTACCCATTACTTCCTCATCCCCTCTGATCACTTCACCAACATGCCCATTAAAGTCCGCTCCAATCACTAAAGGCAAATGGAAGTGAAAGGAATTAAACTTTGTACCATTTGGTTACAGGAAGCAACTTGTAAATGGAGACAGAGCCTTAATCTTCTGCACTTACTACCAGACAAAGTCAAAACTAATGGGAGGAGAGATGCAAATGTCCAAAAACAGAGAATTTTTAATTATTATTTTGAGGGAGGGAGAAAGGCAAAAAGGGACAATTTTTAAATATTACTGTAATTCACTTAAAAAGTTAATAGAACAACAGGCGCTGCATCATCTTGCATTTAATGAACAATACGAAGACTGAATCGCTGAATGGCATTATTGGTGGACTGTAATCCTCTGTGATTTTCCAGAAAATGAAATATTTTATGAGGGTCAGGATGAAAATATGAGACAAAATCAGGAATGTTCTTGTATACTTTGAGGTAAACTCCATTTTCTATCAGGCATTTTGGTTAGTAGTGAGAGCTGGCTGGTACCAGGCCATCATATATGACTGGTTTACTTTTCACCTTATTCCTTTCCTTCTGGTAGGTGACAAGCACAGTGCAACCTCTGCAAAACCATGTAAAATATGCATATATACTCCAAAACTAATGTAAATATTCACTGGCAGGAGATAGTGCTTCCTATGCTTCCCTGCATATGAGCCTGTCATGTGACTATTTGCTGGATGTGACTTATGCTTGCAGAGTTTCACCATGATACATCCCCTCTAATGAGTAAGACAACAGTCGCTGTTCACTCCCACCCCTCTCTGGTCAGCTTTCTCAGTGATCAGGCCTCCTACCCATCCTTGGTTTCATCGACTGTATGGCCTTATCCCTGTACACAAAGAACAGCCCTACTATGACTGAAATGTGACAATGTAATGAGAGTACCCTCTGGTGTTACTAATAAGAAAGAGTTTCATCGATTCACAGGTTTATACTAGGCTAATGACCACCAGTGTGTTTACAAGCCTAGCCATGCAACTCCCCCAAATTTTGTCCCCGAGTTCCTTGGATGCCTATATGGTGGGGTATGTTAGTAAAGAGGTAGCTAAGAGTTGTGTGTGTGTGTGTGTGTGTGTGTGTGTGTGTGTGTGTGTGTGGTTAATTTACTTACTGTCAATCATCAGAGACTTGGGGGTCAGACCGGGAGTGAATTTGAGATTTCCTATCAGTGATCAAGGTTTCTTTTGAATAGGGTCAGGGATTAACTCTGCGTTACATAAATGGAGCACTTATTCCATAGTACAGGGATCTTTTGAGCCCCTTATTGATCTCTCCAGCATGTTCTGTTTATGTTGCAGGAAAAGTTCAGGTCCTTTGATTTAGTGTTTCCGGTACTGTTTGTTCTGTGGATGTGCAAGAGAGTCATCAGAGCTGCATCTGCGGATGCCTTATATGATAGGCATAGATTGCCTGTCAGTAATGTCAGTAATCTGTAGGAGACTGTGTATGTAGATAGGGCCTTCAGGCCATCTGTGTAGGACACAAAGGGATTTAGGCTTCCTTGTGGGAAAAAGTACACTTAATAGCAAAGGAGTTTTGTTAATAATTCAAAACTACATTTGTAGTTTGCAAATGTAGAGTATAAAAGCTTTCAATGTCCCACTTCTTTGTCCTGTTGGTTTTGGTACCCCTATAGTCACTATCCAAGGGTATACATGTGTGTGTGTGTGTGTGTGTGTGTGTGTGTGTGTGTGTGTGTGTGTGTGTGTGTGCCTGTGTGGAATAAAGAGTGGTTGAATGAGACAGGTCATGACTATCTTTTTGTTAGTGTGCTATAATAAAATAGCTCTGTTGATTGATGTTTGTGGCTTATAACATGAAATCAGTCTTTCTTCTTTTTGAGTGGAATGGCCATTCATTTGCTCAAACTTAAACTCTAGTTATTTCACCAAGTAACCATTATTAATTATTGAAGAGAATCAGATGCCAGATCTGCATTTAGCAAAGTGTAGATTCATAGCAGGAAAAATATGGTATGATACAATGCTGATAAGGGGGTGTAACCTCAGAATGAAAGAATGTGCGTATGCATACTCAGAATAGTGCAACAATTTGAATCCTAGACAGAATAAGCTTATCATTCTGAGACCACACTAGTGCAGGTATTACTCTTGGGCATTATTAACTTTTTAGCTTAACACAGCATGATTCTGACAGTATGTTGTACAGACATACCATTCTGTACCTCTTCTGGGAATACGTCAGCTCTTCAAAACTGAAACCACATATCCCCTTTTAGAAGTGGTGGGGATTATGGCTTTCTCCATAGGAAAACAAAACTTACAGCAGTCAGTTACCAAAGTCACCCAGTTAGTGTGAATGCATTCCTAACTGCATTGCTTTACATCTATCTCATATATTCTTAGTTTAGCTATTGCTCCTGATTCCATAACCTATTAAGGAAGATTAGTATATACACACAAACGGGTGGCCACGGTGGTGCAGCGGTTAGCATTGCCGCTTCACAGCAAGAGGTTCTCCAGTTCGATTCTCGGCTGGGGTGCCTTTTGTGCAGAGTCTGCATGTCCTCCCTGTGGTCATGTGGGTTTCCTCCGGGTGCTCCGGTTTTCTCCCACATCTAAAGACATGTTGTAGGTGGATTGAACACTCTAAACTGGCCCTAGGTGTGAGTGTGTGTGTGCCTTCTGTGAAAGGTTGGGCGCCGGGCTGGCAACTCGACACTGTAAAACTCCACTGACAATCATGAGCGGACAGGTGATCCACTGTGGTGACCCCTAACTGGGAAAAGCCAGAAGAAGAAGAAGTATACACACACACACACACACACACACACACACACACACACACACACACACACACACACACACACACATGTGTCTGTTATAAAATATATTTCTTAATAACACTCCTAATGCAGCTTTTTTTAAGTCCAGTATATGCAGATTGGTACAGAGGTTTAAAATGATGTACTGCTAGATGTAGACCTTGTAATAATCATAGGACTGATTCCCATAGCCTCTGTGTAATGTCCGTGCAGGTATGTGACATCCAGATCTACTCCAGACGAACTGTAATCAGATGCAATGGAAGACTAGACATCTTTTCTTCTAATCATACTTCTTAGCCTCTTAGAGCAAGAAATCTAGACAAAGACATAAATAATAGGGGAACAGAGGCTCAAAAATAGGGATAATTTTGAAATATTGCTCTTACAATTGTAGAAAGTTGATAGAATATTGTGAAGACTGGTAGAGAAGGGTGAAGGTTGCCAGCCTAGCCAGATAGAATATTATGCATAATTCTATCATTTGTAAATATGAATGTGAATCACAGGCTTGTTGTCTTAAATGAAAAATGCTGTTACAAAAATGTGGCAACAGTGCTTTCTACTGACCCAGTAAAAGCATGTTGTGACCCTTTGATCTAAAATCTGCTCCAGTCCGGCTAGATGAAGGATTCCTGCCTATTATTTTAAGGCTAAAGTTAATGACCAGAATTTACATGTGGAATGTCTTTTATTGCTCTAAGTGTAAAAGAATGTAACTGCAGTTTCTGTCAGCCTGGGAACACCAGGAAAGTGTGAAATGATGTCATGTTTTATCAGAACTGCAGTTTCAATTTAAACAGAGACAGCCAGAAGGCATTAAGCATTTTTGTCTTGACTATCCAACTCAGCACTCTGCCTGTTGTTTTATCTAAGTTATCTTAGACTTGTGTTTTCTTTTAGAGATAGCTAGAATTAAAAAGTTTAGACTAAGTGTTTCTCTGTAATGTCAGAACTGTACCACTGATTTATTTTAAGTATTTCTGTGTGATCTCTGAACTCTTGACTAGCACTGACTGTGTAGTATAAAGTATTGTCTTGTGGTTTTAATTATTTAATATTAAATATTTTAAAACCTTTTAACTGTGGCTGGTTTTATGTAGAGATAATTTAATATGTTTAGAGTATTTGTATGCCTTTGGTAAAACTGTACAAAGCCACTCTAATAAGCTTTGACTGTTTAGTCACATCTACCAATTGGATAACAATATTGCACAATGATAATTGGACACCCTTTTAAGGGCCTTTGAATAGCTAATAAGTATTAGCTGGGTGGTGGCAAGTGATACTTACTTGCCTTACTATACTTATATCCCATTGCCTTACTTACCTTCATTCTGCGCACTTCACTGATAGTTTTTCTCCTGGACCTCTTCTCCTTTGGCTCTTCCCACTGTTAGCCTGTGGCTCACTCCACTCCCCTCCCTACCCCCAATTTCCACCCACCCCCAGGGGTCCTACCTTTATCTCAAATAGGGATACACCCCTGTTCACCTCCTCTCCAATCACATCTCTACACTACTCCCTAAATCCATCACAGCTACCACTATCACAGAAACACACCCTCCCCTTTCTGAAACACTATACCTATCTCATTACATCCCTACCTCCTGCCCCACCCTCTCTAATTACTATCATCTAACATTACTTCATCACACTATATCCTACTTCACTGCAAACCTCCACTTAGTTCACAATGCCCATATTATCCATCCATGCCTTACTGAGATTACTTATCTCTTTACTATTATTATCATCTCTTATAACTACTTACATCATAACTTCTTACGAATTCTCCAAGAATATCTCTCCTTCACTGCCCTCTAAAAGCACCTCCACACATGCAATACCTTTATCTGCATCCTATATACACTCACCCTCTCAGTCCATATACCTTCTAGCCAAATATCACAGACTAGCACACTGCAAGTTTATAAAAACTCTAACCAAAAAGACATATGTTTCTCACTATAAACTTAAACAACAGATATATCTTACTCTTCTCCACTTACTACAAGATGGTGATATTCACCCCAATCCTGGCCCACATCATATTACAACCAACATAGAACAAAACCAAACTAAACCATTATCTCTCTTATACTCTAAACCTTCCAATTCCCTTTCCATTGCCCATCTTAATATACATAGTATCTGTAACAAAATTAGTCAACTCCATGCCCTGCTCGAAACTCAAAAGTTTGACATTTTATGCCTATCAGAAACTTGGTTAAAACCTTCCATTAGAGACATCGAAATTACCCCACCTGGTTATAGCATTATTAGACTTGATCGCACTACCAAGAAAGGAGGTGGGGTAGCCATTCTGTACAAAACAAAACTAAAACTTAATCCTCTAGATCTGACTCTTACCCAAAACACAAATGCAGAAGTAATTAGCTCCAAAGTACAAATCAATAACACTAAATCAATAAACATCATTTGTGCTTATCTCCCCCTGGAAATAACATCAATACCCTTGAAGATATACTCTACCAACTTTCTATCAAACTCCCACAAGAAACACTAGTCCTAGGAGACTTTAACATAGACTGGAATTCCTGTAACAATGCTAACCCTACTTCCCATATCAACCTCTATGGCTTCAAACAACTTATCGATAGTCCCACTAGAATTAATAAAACAAACAATAAGGGTACGACCCTAGACTGGATTCTCACAAATACCCCCTTGCAAACCTACCAAACAGGTATCCTTCCGGATGACCTTAGTGACCACGCACTAACCTATATCATTAAAAGCAAAACCAACCTAACCTTACCCACCACTTTCAGAACTCTACACTCAAAAAAGCAATTTAACCCTGATCAGTTCCAAGCTGAACTTTTACAATGTCATTGGGCCCCACTAAAATATCTCCCACTCAACAAAGCAGTAGAACACTTCAGTTCTACATTCCTAGCTATACTCAATCAACACGCCCCAAGTCGCACCATTAGAACCAAAACTAAAACTGCTCCCTGGCTTACCACAAATACTAAGCATAAAATAGCCCTAAGAAATAAATCTTGGCATAAATGGCGTACCACCAAAAGTCTAACTGACCACCAAAGCTTTAGAGAACTTAGAAACAGTACTAAAAAAGCCATTCTATCAGACAAAAAGAACTACTAAGTTCAGCTTCAAAAAACTACCAAAAATGAACCAAAAACATTCTGGTCGTGTATTAATAATCTGCTGACCCCAGGCAAAATAATTACACCCAACCCACAGGATTCTGACCCTGATAATCCCACACTAACAGCCAATAACTTTAATTCATTCTTCACCAATTCTATACAAACTCTAGCCAACCAGCTATCTCCAGATACTTCTCAACTACCTCCAAATACCTTAATAAACACTATCCCTCCCCTTCACCTACAACCTGTATCTACCTCCTATATACAATCTCTTCTCCATAAACTAAAACCTACCACCCCTTCCACAGACAAGCTTTCTGCTGAATTCCTGCAACTAGCAGCAAAAGCCATTGCTTACCCTGTCTCTCTCCTAATAAACAGATCAATAATAGAAGATATTTTTCCAACAGTCTGGAAGATATCACATATTATACCCCTACATAAAGGAGGTAAATCTTATGATTTCTCCAACTATCATCCCATAGCACTTCTATCCCCCTTAGCTAAAATCATGGAAAAATGTATACATAAACAACTACTCAACCATCTCCTCCATAACAACCTTCTAGCTGACACTCAACATGGTTTCAGACCTGCTCACAGTACCACCACAGCTTTACTCTCCTTTACCAATACCATAAACTTCAACCGCAACAATAACAAACTTACATCTTCTCTTTTCTTAGACCTATCAAAAGCCTTTGATATGGTGAATCATACACTTCTTCTGCACACACTAAAATCTCTGGCCCTGGATCCCTCTTCCTTAACCTGGTTTTCTTCCTATCTAGAAAACCGTCAGCAAGCCGTACTCTGGAAAAACTCACTATCTGCTCTCCTCCCTATTTCTTTAGGAGTACCCCAAGGGTCTATCCTAGGCCCACTTCTATTTTCCATCTTTATTAATGACCTCCAATCATCTATCCCTAACACTACCTGCATACAATATGCAGATGATTCCACCATTATTTGCACTGCTTCTTCTCAAACTGAACTCCAGATTCAAACTCAATCAGCCTTCTCAACTGTAGAACAGTGGTTCTCCAATCACTGTCTACTCCTTAACCCTAAGAAAACTAAATTATTACTCTTTTCACCTACCCGTAAATCGACTTTGTCAAACTTTTGTATTACAGCAACTGACAACACCATTATTTCTCCTGATTCCACAACTAAACTTCTCGGTGTTATTATCGATAATAATCTTAACTATGATTGTCAAATCAACAGTACAATAAAAGCAGTTAATAAAAAAATAGGATCCCTGTACAGGATAAAGCCCTTCCTCATACCTGAAGCTAGGACAACCTTAGCCCAAACACACCTCATCTCTACCCTTCTGTATGCTTCCCCTATTTACACTAATCTATCTAAAAGTAACCTTAAGAAACTTACTACATCTTACCATAATATTGCCAGATTTGCCACCTCATCCCAATTCAGAACCCACCACTGTCTAAACCTAAAACAACTACACTGGCTGGAACTCCCTAACAAGCTCATTTTTCAACAACTTTTAATAGCACATAAAATTCTATACCAACCTTCTAAAACACCAGCTCTTTATACCCTCTTGACTCCCTATATTAACCTGAAACAACTACGTTCCTCTGATAAACTACTTGTTAATACTACCAAAATTATTAATTCTGCAGGCAACTGCCTTTTTTCTAACTCAGTAGGTAAAATATGGAATAATCTTCCATCTGACATCTCCTCTTTGCCCACTCTTCCACTCTTTAAGAAACAACTATTAAGACATCTTAATAATTTCTGGCTTTGCTCTTGTACCAACCCAGACTAACCTGTTTGCACCTTACTCTATCTTAAACATTCCTTAACCACTTGGATCCCCCCATCTACCTCAACTCTTCAATTGACAAATTATCCCTTTTCTTTGTAAATATTACTTTTTTCACTTTAATATTTCCTACCTTCCTTTTTTGTGTTGCTAGTAGTTAACCTCTAACTCAATCACATTCTGATTTAGCTTTATTTTAGTTAGTTAAGATCTATAATATATGTGATTACATTTTATTTTTCCCATTGCATAACACATTTGTACTATGTATTTTTTGTATTTGTAAAATTTGTAAAATTGATTTTACCTCTGGAGCTTTTCTCCCCGGGCCTCCACTGAAAATGGACATAAATCCAGCTGGACTAGCCCAGTCAACAAATGTAAAATAAAATAAAATAAAATAAATAAATAAATACTACCGTATAGTCTGGGTAAAATGGGCACAGCTGGAGAACCTGTGCCAGCCTTCCCCAGAAGTGTCTGTGTGGTTGTATAAACTCTTATCTCAAAGTGTGTGTGTGTGTGTGTGTGTGTGTGTCAGCTACTTGGGCAGGGACACGAAGCACTGGTTGGACAGAGAGGGTGCTGGAGATTTTAGCTTGCCCAGCTGGCTAAGATCTGGAACCTATAGCTGTGTCAGTGGGGAGTCTTATTGGGGACCTGGGAAGCAAGGAACGACCAGCCTTGGACTGACTGTGATCTCTGTGTGCTCTTAAGGGAAATTGCACTTTACTGTGTGTATTTGTTATCCTTTCCTCATATATGAGACACCTCTCACTGGTGTTAGTGGTGAGGTTGAGGCTCCTTGATTGCTGGGCCAGGGCATGGGCATCACAAATATAACAGATTTTGAATTAACATGAATTTTCTGAAGGGTACGAAGCCTGAAACTCAAATGTCTGTCATATTCTGACTTGAATCCTCAATGATTTGCCAGAAAACCGCAATTACATGAGAAACAGACCAAAACCATGAGGCCGAAATTTGGACAGTTGAGAGGAATGCCTCTAGTGATGTCTCTCCCTATGTATAACAGTATCTTTCCATGCTTTTTAATTTACTTTTTACTTTGATTGTCCACATTTGCATCATCTGATATAATTATACCTTGATCTATTTACATTTTTCTTCTGTTAGTATCTTTTCTTTAAATGTAAAGTCTCCTGCTTTTTAACTTAGGTGCATTATTTTGCATATCTTTGCACTTAATCTAATCTACCTCTCTTTTAGTCAGTACTGTACTGTAAAGGAACTTCTCCGGGTTTTACTTGCTCTGTCTTCAGATTTAAGTCAATTGTCATATTTGTGTGTCCTTTGTGATCATGCATATGCCTGCAGAATATCTAGGATAAAGGTATTAAAGTGTTTTCAAATGCTGTTGTGTAATGTGCACTTAGCATGCCTCTCAACCTTTCAGCACAAGAAATCTGGACAAAGACAGAAATAATTGGGTGAGCAAAGACCCAAAGATAGAGACAGATTTTAAATATGGCTCCTACAATCTTAGAAAGTTGCTAGAATTACATATTTTACATTATTATATATTTTCTGAAGGATATGAAGTCTGAAACTCAAATGACTATCGTTATTTATTATTATTTAGTGACTTCAATCCTGAATGATTTCCCAAAAAACAGAAATTTAATGAAGAACAGAACAAACATAAGAGACGAAAATATGGACATTTGAGAAGTATGGCTCTTAGTTGTATCCCTGCAGTGGGCCAGGAATATGCAAAAAGTTGTGCAAAGATAAGCATGGTACAAGTCTACGTTAAGTACTTAAGTACAACATAGCTTTATAAATGGTTATGAAATCATGCATTAGTTCTCCATACGCATAAGTAAATGGATAGCAAAGTTTCAAGGTATGGCCTGCTTATCTATCAGAAAACACCTGACCTGTAAGTTTCCTTATTTACCTTAAGGTTTAACATATCAGTATGTTATTTATTTTTGGAAAATTACCATGCATATTGACTTGTATCATTATATGACAGCAAAAACAAGAGCATAATCCACAACAGAGCGGAAAATATTAGACATTAGAATAACTCTCCACGCAGAAAGCTGATTTAACACTTTAATACCTTATTTGTAATAGTGATTGTTTCTTTAACAAATTGCATCTCAATATCAGGAAGGCGAACACATGAATTAGAATTACAAGTGAAAAACTTAAAAACAAAAATGTACTACTGTCACAGTCTTCTAAAAGCATTAATTTTTGGTCATATATATATATATATATGGGTCTACTTCTTCTTAATGAAAACCATTTCTCTGAACAGCAGTTAACTAAGCGCAGTTTGCTGAAAACTCAGCAGTCCGAAGTTGAACATTACAGAACCACAAAACACAGAAAAGCACCAAGGCATAAAACCAACATTACAGGCATATATTTCCTAACATTTTTGCAGGGGGCAAGCCTCCCTGCACACCCCATGTGGGGGGGGGCTGCACCCCCCCCTTGCAAATTATACTCTGAGACTGCACTACAGTAACAACTGTAGATTTTAAAACCTTAACTTTAGTGCAATCTCCATTTAAATGCTAAAGTGCTCCAAAATTAATTTTCATATGCTCTTACCTTCAAACATTATACACATATCCCCCATGTCAGAGAGCTGGTACTGTAGACGAGAAGGTACATAAACACTGTACACTACTACTTCTCGCACTACCGGCTTGAATTAACCACTTCGCTAAAATGAACATCTGCAAACCCAGACTTCAGACTACTGAGTTTTCGCAAACTGCACTCGGTTAACTGCTGTTCAGAGAAATGTGTTTTCATTAAAAAGTAGACCTCTCTCTCTCTCTCTCTATATATATATATATATATATATATATATGTGTATATGTATATATATGTCATCATCATCAGTAAAGTGAAATAAACTTGTTAAGCTGTGATTTTTTTTTTCAGACATATTCCTTTCCATTTCAAGACTTAAGACAACATTAGATTAGCAAAAGTGTGTGCTGTAACAGCATCCATCACTACTCCATTAATTTGTAATCCAAGTTGCACTGGTCTCACTTTTCTTCGCAATGTGAAGAAGAGGCTAGGGAGAGAGAGTTCTACATTAAGTATGAGTACTTGGTAATTTTTTATACATAAGTATTTTTGTTCAGCTGTATGCAGTTACTGGTGTTCATGAACATTTGCTTGTTTTATTTTTATTTTTTTGTCTGTTTTTCAGCACCTGGTAAGACAGAGGAAAATCATCGGATATGGCATTGTTGACACGACCTCATATCCAGGTGTTGGGGTAAGTATATGGGATTGACGTTATGCCTGCATATCTCTTAATCACCTGCTGTGCTACTGATTAGCCTTGCTTTGCAGTGAGCTTCACATACATTGTAACTACAAGTGAAGCTTTTTTTACAGTACATTCTACTGCCAGGTTTTCCCAGGAGTGTTCTGCTAACTCAAGCTGGGCTGATAGTGGGTGTTGTTATCTGCTTTGGTACATGGGCAGTTAGACTTATTCATTGCAGCAACCTTAACCATCCTCCTTACCATTAATAAACACTGTTCTTGTAAGCCTGTTCAGGATTACTGTTAAACTGACCATTGTCCTGGCCATGCTTATGTTGTGGTATACCATGAGCTTGCAAATGTCAGGTGGTCAGGTCATACTACACAGTGGTGGACATATGTCAGGGTATGCTGTAACTACAGGGTTTATTTTTATGTGCAATCAATTTAGTATTCTGAGGTGGGTTACACATATTATGGTCCCACCTCGTGCCATGTATCTCAATATTTACCAGCCTGTAAATATCACCTGCTTCTACAGTCTTCAGGGCTATGCTCATTATTTGTCCAGCTTCACTGCTCCTTTCACTCATAGTGGTTGACAGTCACTTACTATATTGCTGTCCTAAACACGAGTGACTGGTTATTTGGCATTTAATCTTGCCCTGTGTGTTGCTCATAATTCTGTATAAAAACCTGACCACTTGTTGACATAGAGTGTAAAGGTTATGTGATGTAATTCCTGTGGTGCAGGGTTTGATTCCCTTAGCCTTAATTTGCCTACTGTGTCACACTGAGCAAGTCATTTAACCAGACAGTGCTTAAGGGGAATTTGTGCTAGGGTCTTCAGTGATCACCTCGTCTGCAAGCCTAGCAACACCTATGAACGTTTGTATCAGGCTTGTATATTGCTTTTGTTTTGCCATTGCATATCTAACTGCAGATTTGACAAAAGAAAAACATGTCTTTAAAAGTAAGGCGGACATTTTTTATGATTAAGAAAGTCATCTTTTACAGCCTGGAGATTTCAGTTGTGATATTCAGATAAAATGATAAAGTTTTTTTGTATTAATATTAAGGGATTTGGGCAGTTGGGAAAAGGGGCAGGTATACTGTGAATAATGAAAAAGGTTTATGAATTACAGGTGAAAACTGGGTTCTAGCAATGATTATGTTTGTGTCATCTGAGTGGACAGTTTTAGAATGTAAAAGAGGAAAAAGTAAATTAAAGATACTGTCAGAGCATATATTGGATTTGGACAGGGTGGAAAAGAAATATGATGTTTTTAAGAAATTAAAAACAGTTGGGGACATTTTAACTGGATAAATGGTAGTAAGGCTATACAGAGATTATGCAATTTTAACTAAATGTTGGTGTAGTTTAAGGTGAGATTTGGAAATGTTTTTTAGATAAAGTTGGTAAATTAACTGGTAAGGTAACTTGGAATAAGACATGTATCAGGCATATAGCCCGAGCAAGTCTCACTTGTTTGAGGAGTGTTTTGATACAGCGATTTTAGTGATGTGGCACTAAGGTGAAAGTGAAAATTGTAATTGCACTATTTAGGAAAGACGGACAATTTCATTTTTTTTACCAGTAATTTATTAATGTGTGTGTGTGTGTGTGTGTGTGTGTGTGTGTGTGTGTGTGTGTGTGTGTGTGTGTGTGTGTGTGTGTGTGTGTGTGTGTGTGTGTGTGTGTGTGTGTGTGTGTGTGTGTGTGTGTGTGGGTGAAAGTCCTCATAATCTGACGCCAGTTGGGGAATATCACTTTCCTCCAAGGTACAACCTTCTCCCTAACATTACTTCCCTATAGATCCCCTAACTCTTCTATAATAGTGGTATCCTCACAAGCCTCTCTAGTAACAGTAAAACAAAGATGTAAAATTTATAAAACACTTGCACCATTTTTTTCTTCTGGCTCCTTATTAGATGAACCACTGTAACTTCTGCAAAGAGCTCCAGTGAGTGTTCTTCACAAATAAACATAACTCCTTTCTGCTCTACACTGCCTTCCATTACCACCACAAAACCCTTGCACCTCATCTCTTTCTAAACTAGTACTCTCTATAACAGAAATCTGTAATCCACCAAGGTTCATCATATAAAGAAAACAAGGTGTGACAACCATCATGGTAATGTAATCTTTCTTTACCACCACTGGAGCTCAAAGAATAAACCCTTGGAAGACAGTTACACTAACAAGTCCCTGTCCAAATTTAAAATAAAATTACAAGCACAGTTTTCCTTCAACATCAAGTGTTCCCTAACACATACATACTTTTCTACCTTCCTGTTTCTTCCTGTACTGTATCTGTCTACACATTGCCAAAATCACCCTATCTTTATTGTTAGCTTCTTCCCCACTGCTGCTCTAATGCATTCACCCATAGGTTTAAGTATTTCCTTCTTAGACAGACTAGTTGTGTCTGCCTAGCATATAAAGGGCATTGTTTGTATTACAGATGTAAGACTGCTCTTTATGCTGGCTTCCGCCTGACTTTCTAACATACCCTATAAATAATCACTGTCACTATATTTTTCACACTTTCGTGGTTTTATTTACTATAATCTGCTTGTCCTGGCATGGTATTTACCTTCCTGTCTGGTCACTCATCTGTCTTAGACTACTTAATCTCATACTTATCTTTAAGGTATTATTGTCTTAAAATATTTCGTATGAGATTATAATTTATTTTTGTATGTTTTATTGTAATTAACGAAACTACTTGCTTGTATTGTTTATTTTTATGTATCTTGCTGTAATTAATTGATATAAATATTATGCACTTTAGTGTATACCTGGCGCTTTCCTCCACATACCTTCAATGAAAATAGGCTTCAATCCAGTTTGACAGCTGAGCCAACAAAATATAAGTGAAAAAAATGCATATGACACACACACACACACACACACACACACACACACACACACACACTTGTGTGTGTTTGTATTTATACGTGTGTGTGTGTGTGTGTGTGTGTGTGTGTGTGTGTGTGTGTGTGTGTGTGTGTATAATGTAGGTGACACAGTCCCTGCATGGAGACAGGCAATGACGTCTCTGACCCACCACAGAAAATGTTTTCTCTTTTGGTGTTATTTAAAGTTAACCTTCTGTCACTAAGACAAGAGCTGGTGCTTTCATTTTAATTTTACTGCCCGGTCTTTTGTATAACTATGATCAATTCAGTTAGCCTTACCTGAACATGAATGGTGAATAGTTATTGGATTTTTGTGTCTGTAATGGATTATCCATAATGAATACCAACATGCTCGGCTTTGGTAGTGGAAGGTTAGAAGGCTGTGGGTTCTACACTGTCTTCCTCAGCCCATAATCTTATCTAACTAGTATGGAGTCTCTATGCATTAAGCCAAAGAATATTCTTCTAAGTGACTTCCATTTGCAGTGTTGTGGGGATCAGGGTACATTAGAGATTCTGAAGAGCTTGCCTTGACAAAGGTACAGTTAAAGAGGGACACTTGGTGCTGAAGTCTGGTTTGTTCTATCACAGTGACCCTTACAATGGCACACAGTTTAGAAAGTGGATAGATAGATATCGATTGATAGATAGATAGATAGATAGATAGATAGATAGATAGATAGAGATAGACAGACAGACAGACAGGGTGGCTGGTGGGCTGCATGGATGGATGGGTAAACAGGGATTGGTATATACAATGAATAACAAATGTATCAGCAGTGAACGTGGTGAACTTTTTGGTAAATGCAAGCATAATGCAACTATGCAAAAAAACGGACTATGCGAGTGTAGTGAAGATAATACCTATTAGAGTAAAAAGCATTTGTTGTAAATCTGGTGCAGATGGTGGGTAGAAGATATCTGATGTAGCAGATACAAACTAGATGAATATGTAGTTAACTAATATGGCATTCAGTAAAAAGGGAATATGGGAATATTTGAAAGGAAATAGGGTAGAATTTTATTGGAAGGTAAAAAATACAGGTATGAAAGATGAAGAGTGAATTGTGAATATTTAAACAGGTCAAGTAACTCTAAAGTTACAAGACCAGTCTGTGGCTAGGTGAGACCGGACGGCCACTCTGAACTCTTATTTAAAGGCAAGCTACTCCCAAGGATTCATAAAGAACCCTATTTCTCACATTAAGGGCTACTATAAAAAGGTTCTCCTTCATGATTCTGATATTTACAGTTAAAAGACACATCAACCACAATGAGAAAAGACATAATTACTGGCTAATTTGCATGTCTCTGAATTGCTGTTAACTGCTACTTGTGCAAATCAACACTTTTCAGACAAAGCTAACAGTGGTTGTTGCATAGTGCTAGCCAGACACCCCCCTCATACACACACACACACACACACACACACACACACACACACACACACACACACACACACACACACACACACACACACACACACACACACACACACACACACACACACAACATATTCCATACCTGTCCCTGTTGTAAGACCATCCATGATGTCTCCTTTTTCCCTGCCCTGATAATACATAGATGATTACAGTCAGCCCTTGAATCCAGACATTCAAGTTTCAGACTTTTAATTCAGTAAATGTATTGTCAAAGTTCCTCAAGTGGTATAACTACTGCTTTAAGTCTCCCCTGAAAAAAGGCCAGTAGCCTAGTGGGACTAACCTGATCAACAAATAATAAATACATGATGAAGAGGAGGATACCACTTCAGCTTTCTTTCCTAGTTTTTGACTTTAGAAATGGTTAAGGTACCTCTGAAATGAATGTGGAATACAGTTAACTGGTTTCTTTCAAGATTTAGTGTAACGTCTGGGTTATGTGAACTTAGCCACACTTTAAGTGAACTAAACGTGTTTAGAATGCTGCCAACACAGAGACTGACAGACTAGATCATTTTCCCAAGTCTTTGTGAAGCAGGACCAGTGTTTATCTCAGTGTCCCCAGAGCAGAACAGAGCTGAGAAAGTAAACAGGGTAATCTTTGTTACTGCTGGCAACACCTAAATAAGAGCCTTCTGACTCAGTGTGTACCCCAAGTATAGTTTGCTTTCATCTAAGGATGAAGACCTAAAATGGTTATCCATCAGATGGAAGGAACATAGAGTATAATTTTTCACTGACCTAGAAATTTGTGATGGATAAACACCACACTCAATTTATATATTTATTTGATTTATGGAGTATTGTTGTAGGATTAGAGATAAGCATATAAGTAAAGCTGTGAATCCATTTTGGTATTGATGTACCTCTGAAGTCATGCTGGGGATGGGGAGAACAGCCCCAAACTGATGTAAAAAAAATAATTGTAAAAGAGGCGGTGTAGGTGCATTGTAGCCCTTGAGAGTTGTCATAGTGAACACTGCTATAAAATTCACCTAGATACCTTGTGTTTTAGACAATTGCAACCTCATTGTTACTATAGTTTACACATGGAAAAGGAATGGCTATAAGTTTGATAAAGTCAAGTTTCAACCTTGTTCAAAGTTTATACACACATAATGGCATTTTCTAGTACAGGGCACACAAAATAATATGCATTGTACAACCATTAACAGGAATGCAACCGCCATACCCCACGCAATATGGTGAAATTAACCCTAGCTACAGCAGACAGTAGGCAAGTATTGAGAGTTACAGATGGTGTTAGATATAGTACAGTACCACTATAAATCTAACAGCAATGTAAGGTTATCTCTTAATAATTGTGAATACTACCACTGTCTTCTGATTTCAAAAATAAATCTTATATATACTGACAGATTACAATGCTAGTAACAATATTTCCATAATTAAGAATAATTGGTTTGATCAGGCAATGCATTCAAATACAAGATACTGTCCCAATCAAACAGTCAATATCTCTGCTGAGCTGCAGCAGGTCAAAGGTTGACCAGTCACAAATATTCAGCAAGAATCTTTTCCACAAATTATGATCCCTCTCCTCAAAAGCTAAAAGGATTTATTACCTGACCACCACACCACCAAAATATATCTAGAAGGTATCCAATATGTATCAAAGTAGACAAAGATCAAAGTTACAGCCCTATTAAAAACATAACAAACAATTTACAAATCAGATACAGACTATTTATATAAACCCACTATAGCAGTGTTTTAGGAGTGGCAATCCACAGTCAGGTGTTTCTTTTCAGATATTTTGCAGCAAGATGTTGTATGCCATTGCACGTGCCACACAGCAAATCATTAATTTTCTGTGGCAGCAGATGAGTGGACAGGTTAGAGGATTCCAGTGTAGCAAGCCCTATACTGATACCTGACCCCTGTTTATCCACCCATCAAAACAGAAATACATTGTGGTGCAACTAGAAACTGGATTTTATGCATACATTTAAAGAATACTCATTGACTACGAATAAGCTGATTAGGAACATTCTTTGTTTGAGTATATATTAATTATTCTGAAACAGTGTGGTGAAACGCATTATTAATCACCTGACCCAAGTGTCATAGTCGATGCGGTCATCATTACACATGGGATGAACTTTGAATTTCCTCCGTAGTTCTCAAAGATGCAAAATAAATGTCACATTTAGCAGAGTGCAAGACTAAGGTAATGCTTTTATAAAAAGATAACCATGATCATATATGGACTAGAAAGATAAAGGCAGTATAGTATCTCTGTGGAAAAAGGACATATTGTTTCAAGGAGCCAAGAGTGGAATGTGATGTTTAGCAGAAACTTGCTGTATATTCCAAACGAGTTCAGGACACAACAGTAACAGAGTATTTAAATCCACATAATTTCTAATGTTCAGTAAAATTTCACATCATGTGCAGTAAGTCTTTAAACTGCATCTGAAAGGTATATCCCTGACTTTCTCTTCCTGAGTCCTAAATCTGCACCCCAGAAAGTTGCACAGTGTACTAGTTGTGAAGTTTTCTATTGCATGATGCAATCACAGTCATCAGCAGACCTCCAGTATTTCTGCAAAAGCAGTACTTGTCTTAACTACAACCTTATTTATCTCCTTCGTTGAGACTTCAGTGTTTTGCTGCTGTGACAACCCACTTTAAATATTGAAGCCAGAAAATATGGTTCCTCATCAATGCATATTCATCAGCAGCATAAAACGTGCAATCATTCCATTTAAAATATCTTTAGAATGCAAATCAAGCTGCCTGAACTTGTTATATTACAAACTATTTATTTAATGTAAATTACTGCAAGTTAGAACTAGATGGAATTGTTAACCATTTAAAACAAATTACAGATGGTTTAGACATCTACAGAAATTTAAATGAATGCACTGGTATAATCAAACAAGTAGTGTCCATTAAGGATATATTTGTCCTTCACAAACTGTATAAGGTCAGGCCAAATGTGGAGTGGACTACCAAACTCAGGTTGTAAATATCAAAGAACGAAGGAGTTCCTGCTAGATGACTTCCACTATCATAGTTTATTATTTCACAACAATACAACAAAAATAAGTGAAAATAATTAAGAACTAAATGCTTATGTTTGACAGTTCTATGTGACTTCATCACAGTACTTAATCAATATAATGCTGGTTTAAATAAAAGCAGCCCACCAATCACAGAATCACTGCATGAACAATTAATTAAATTAAATACACCTTAAAAAGAAAACATATGAATTAAGTAATTTAACTTACAAATAATAAACAAATAAGCAGTTGATTCATCTGCTAATATAATAAAACCCTTGGACTTCTGCTATCCAGAACAATGTTTGATGTAATGAAAATGTAATCTATTAAATAACTCTACCATAAAAGTTACAATATATACAAACAAACCTCCCTGTGTAGAACAAATTAAAATATATTTGCTCTCATCTTTAAAACACTCATAATAGATAATCATTAAGACCTAGATAGGCTGAGGCTTTAAACCTTAACTGCCATGCATGCTCTTTAAATTCCAATAACACATCAAAATGTCTACCTCTGTTGGACAGCACAACTCTGTCAATCATAACAAAATGTAAATTTCTTGAAATTAGAACATATTTGGTGTCTGAGAGCATTAGAAGACTTGTTCTTCATAATGTCATATAAATGCTCTCTGATTCTTTCAACTTTCATTTGTTTTTACCTACATAAAATGCCTCACATGTGGTATATGTGGCGAGGTGAACCACCTATGAGGTGTCACAGTTGCACCTAGTAGGGCACGATACAGTTCTATTATATCCAACAACTACGATGTAAGCATGTACAAAGTAAATATGCACTGTGAGCTACACTCATGTTTTATGGTGCATGCCGTATTTCAGTGCCTGTGAGTTACATGGTTCCAGGCCTACTGCTATCTTGTTATGGTGCATAGCAATAGTACACAGACTTTTCTTTGCTCCTTGTTAGATCAGTCAGTTAATATCAGCATCTTCCTGTAACCACTGTAGGAACTAAAAATCACAAATACTGGTAATGGCACATACCACCCATCTTCTGACCTAGTGAATAAGTTCTTTTTGATGTATAGCAAATACTACTGCAGAACGTCCCAATTTGCTGCAGTCAGTGTTAGATTATTATGAATGGGAAAGAAAAAAATAATGAGTTGCCATTTCTGCCATATAGGAGTCAACTGACAGTCCACCCTCCATCATTTTGTTTCATAGTTTGATCATCACCTCACAGAATTTTTAAAAAACATCTCATACCCAGATAACCATGTATATAATTTTATTTAATGACCTCTACACAATATTATCAACATAATATTCATTGAAAAGATGACAGATAAATATGAATGTACAAATATTTTTATTTAAGTGGGCTGGCCAGAGGACCAATTTCAACAATAATTAAGACATAAACGAAGGACTGTGCATGCAATCATAATAAAAATGCAAAAGCAAAGCAAATACTTTTGCAGTTAAAGGATAGGATTGACAAAGAATCAGTGGCTGCACAGCACAAAGCTGTGCTCTGTGTTACAAATGCACTATTCATGTGCAGCACATAGCACTGCATAAATAATAATATAATATCCCACCATGGAGAAGTGTGGATAAACCAGGGCCCTTATACTGCTCTTGCTCCAGAGAATTGCAACGCTAAGGTACACATTTATGCTACTCGTAATATCATACTTCATATGCGATTCTTAGATATAATGTGTTATGCTACTTTGCATATCACCATGTTCCCATGATGCAGTACACCTTGTTTAAGCTGGTATAATGTATGGTGTACAGCTCATTCTGTATTATGTAGCTGTGAGGAGGGGGACCAGGTACTAAGTTATCATTTGGAGTCATGGCTGGCCCCTTTCTAGTAACTCTGTCTATTAATGAACCAAGAATGGCATTGAGTAACAGGAGAGGAGTTGCTGATATGCTGGGGCCACCACATCATCTGTTGACCATCATAATTTTGAGCTGTTCAGATGGCTTAACACTTTGTGGCCTTCTCCAATAGTAAACCACTGCTTAAGAAAGAATAGCATAGTACTATGCCAATTGCTTTAAATCATTTATTCCATTTTGTCTTATGCAGTAATATTGATAATGAGACATTGTATGAATCACACTGTCTCACTGCCAGTACTACTGTGTAGTACAGTTTAGCACAGGGGATATGTTCATAGGTTATTACTAGGCTAATGTCCTAGGGGGCCTTTTTAAGCCTTGACATGCTTTGAAATGTACATGATAAGTTTTGATACTATAGTGTCATTGGGTCTATGTCACTTCAGCAAACTGCATTTTCGGTTCACTACTATAATGAAGGTAGGAGTTGGAGAATGTATCCTTTCTATGCTGCTGTAATGTGTTATTATCAGTTTTTACTACTATGTATTAAATTATAGTATTTCTGTTATATAATTAGTGGAGGAGAGTCAGGATGCATCCTCTCACAAGAGCGGATTTCGATGAACTGACACTTTGCTGAAGTGATATAGACCCATGTTATTTAAATATATAAATAGACTAAAATATGTTTGAGCAAACATTTATACCTTTAGTAATTGTTACATCAAGAAAATTGAATTTGTCAAAATCACAGTGAGGTGTGAATCTTAGAAATTCTGTAGTTCCATTGAGATAGTCTAAAAATTTGTTAAGCTCCACATGGGAAGCCTGTTCCAGAGAATTGTAATCTCTGAGATACATAGCTGTCCCTCCAATATGCCATATTTATGTTGCAGATGAGGCTATTTGATACTAGTAAATCAGTTAGCTACCAGAACACTTATTTGGTTTAAGGGACTTCTAAATCCAAGATTCAAAAGTGCTACAGAAAATTATTAGAAAATACTGGGAATTATTTTCAAGGATGCCAAATGTACCTGTTTGTAAAATTTCTCCTCAAAATATACAAAATTATTTGCAAGGAATATTTCCGTGAATTAAACTATAAGTTTTAGGTCAGTCCCATTAATAATATCACATTCCATAGTGCCTTCCTCAAACCAGTGAACTGCTAGATCATGAGGGGTGACTGAAAATAAATCCATATTGATAGTAACTAGTAACCTAGTTTCAAAATAATGGTCATTTGTTAATGTAAAAAAAAATCCCAGGAATCAATCAGTATATGTTGGTGTAGCTTAAGAAATGGTTTAAATTTTCTATCTATATATACCGCTAAAGGGTAAACTTTTGAATCAGCAGCAACTACTATAGACCTAAGGGGAGGATCAGTAACATTTTTGTGGACCTTTGGTATTCCAATGATAGAAGGAACTAAGGGTTTAATTACTTTTAGGAATTCTAAATGACTTCTAACACCCCCTGAAGGTAATGATCCTCCAGGGCTAGATCTATTTTCCTATAAGCAGCATTGATGTCATTTCTTAATACTTGAATGTATCTCTCATTATTGTTTAGAAGGTCAGTCATTTTTCCAGCATAGCTCCAGCAGCCCAAAACCACAGTCCCTCCCCCTTTGTCAGGTTTCATAATCCTGATGTTAGGGTTGTTGGGTAAGTCTCTCAACACCAGGTATTTATCTTTTGTAAGGTTATACGTTTTTTTCATTTTCTAGTTTGTAGTTTTCTTTAAATACTGCCAAAATTCGGTTTCTACTAAATAATCAAAATTCTGTAATACTGGATAAAGGGTTGGAACACTAGTGAAGTTTTTGTAGAACCGTACCCACCATTTCCTTTGACCTTGAATGAGCATTATGAACAGGGAGAAGTTAACATCAAAGACCCTTTAGACTTTCCCCCTTTAAGGAGATCGATACATATCAGACAAAGACAGGGGGCAAGAGGAACAGCTATAGTGCACCCCCGAGGGAGAGACAGAACAATTATTGGATGAAGGGGAAAAAAGATAGAGGGGGAAGAATTTTGTTTTTTTAGATTTGCCAGAAATGACTAGCAACCAACCTGATGTGACTAGCCCTGAAAACCTTAGTGACATGATTCACTACTCTGGCAATTTTAATATATTTAACTATAGTGGTTTAGGAATTTCATCTTCATATTTGTCTGTGTTTAAGAAAGGATTTACATTAATTCCTACAAAAAATACAGATATCACTGAAGTTATAATTGACTGGAAGTGTTTTACTGATATGTTGAACTTCAAGGTTATGTATGGGGAAGATACAAATAGATTAGACAATGACAACATTTGTAAAAAGAGTATATATAACCCTCCCCTTCATCCAGTATTACTGAATTTTGATTCTTTAGTAGAAACCAGATTTAGGCAGTATTTATAGAAAACTACAAATTACAAAATGAAAAAAATATATATAACCTTACAAAAGATGAATACCTGGTGCTGAGATACTTAACTAACAACCCTAACATCAGGTTTATGAAACCTGGCAAAGGGGGAAGGATTGTGGAACTATGCTGAAAAAATGATTGGCCTACTAAATAATAATGAGAGATATAATCAAGTATCAAGAAATGAAATTAATGTTGCTTATAGGATAATAGACCTATCCCTGGAGGATCATTACCTTCATGGGGATGTTAGATAGAAGTCATTTAAAATTCCTAAAAGTATCAAAACCCTTAGTTCCTTCTATCTTTGGAATACCAAAGGTCTACAAAAATGTTACTGATCCTTCCCTTAAGCCTATAGTTGCTGCTGCAGATTCAAAAACCTATCCTTTAGAGGTATATATAGATAGAAAATTTAAACCATTTCTTAAACTACACCAACATATACTGGCTGACTCCTGGATTTTTTGTTTAAGTTAACAAATGACCATTATTCTGAAATTGGTTACTTACTGGTTACTATTGATGTAATGGATTTATTTTCAGTCATCCCTCATGACCTAGCGGCTCATCAGTTTGAGGAAGTTGCTATGGAATGTGATTTTATTAATGCAACTGACCTAAAACATATTTTTAAATTCATGGAAATGGTCCTTGCAAATAATTTTGTATACTTTGAGGGAGAATTTTACAAACAGGTACATGGGTAGCAATGGGTACTATGTGTGCCCCCCATTTACTAATATGGTCCTTTATTGTTGGAAAAAACAATATGTCTTTAAGTCTGACTTTTTAAAGACTATTCCCCTCTATTTGAGGTTTTTGGATGACATGTTTTTAATGTGGAATGTCTCAGATGGGGAGCTTAACAAATTTTTAGACTATCTCAATGGGACTACAGAATTCATGAGATTCACACATCATTGTGATTTTGACAAAAATCTATTTTTCTTGATGTAATGATTACTAAAGATAAGCCAAATTCTCAATTTAGTTCAAGAATTCATAGAAAGGATACATTCTCCAACTCCTACCTTCATTATGGTGGTGAACACCCTCCCCACCAAAAGAAAATATTATCAAAGGACAAATAGTAAGAGCAGCATATATGACTTCTCAATTTAAGGATTTAAAGGATGGGATTGAATTGATAAAAAACTTTTTTAAGGAAAGGGATTACCAATTTCTACCATCAATAATGTAATTAGTAAAGTTTTACAAAGATGGGGTACAAATTATATATATTTACTAGCAGAGGGCCAAGCTAACCCTACATCTCCTGTTTCTGATGGACCAAATGGGAATAATTATAAGGCCTTTTGTTTAAAGTATAACCAAGATTCAAAAGTGCTACAGAAAATTATTAGAAAATACTGGGAATTATTTTCAAGGATGCCAAACCCCTTAGGCATTTTTAAGACTTCCCCAATTTTTACATTCAAAAGGGGCCTAACTTTAAAGACTTTTTTTGAAAAGGGGAGTAAGGAACAGACTACAACTTCCAATAAAACCACCAAATGAACTTACAAATGTGACACTTGCAAACAATGGAAACATATAGTACACTCAGAAAGCCTTTATATCCCTGGGATTGAATTTACTTTTAGGGTCAACAAGCACTTTAATTGCCACTCAAAATGAGTGTTATACTTTGCATACTGCACAGCCTGTTTTGCCTATTATGTGGGAAAAACCAAGAGGTCTGTTAGGATCAGAATTTATGAACATTATAATGACATAAGGAAAAAATGTACCAAATAATGCCCTTGCAAGGCATATCAGTGAATATGCGGAGAGTGTATTCCTACTTTGGGTGGTAGAACAAATTAACCCTATTATTAGATGGGGACAGTGGGAAACTTTTCTGGAGTACCATGAATGATTGTGGCAATTGAGAATGAATGCCAATGTTCCTCTGGAAAAGTGTCATTGCTTTGTGTGTTGAAATTAAGTGCTGCTAAACTTTAAGGTTAGTATATTTATACATAAATTTCATTTTAGACATGTTTTATGTTTTTTATGTTCCTCCAGCCTCCATTACTTATTAATGATATTTTTTATGTTTTTTGATACAAAATACTATTATAAAGTTCATATCTGTTTTCACCACCTACATTTCAAAATATATATTGTTATATATTATTGATTTTTTCTTTGTACTTTAAGAATCTTAATAAATGGTTATTATTAAAAAGAATTGGTATTTCTTTAATGTTTATAATGTGTGTAAAATATTATTCTTCTATGACATACTTTATTTTTTTAGTACACACTTTTTTAAGAAATTTTTAATATGAGATAATTGTATTAATTGTTTAATTTATTTAATTAAGTATAAAATGAATTTAGATGGTGACTTGCAATAGTTCTGATGAAGTAAAGCACCACAAAAACAACAAACCAAACTAACAAAACAAAATAAAATAAAAAAGCCGGAAAGAGAAACAAGCAAAAAAATGTATTCTTAAAACATTAAACAGTAAGCAGTTTTGTCATGTAACATAAGACTTCATCAGACTGTAAAATGCTCTAAAGTATATACATTAAATACTAATTAAAATCATTGCATGATCTACAAATTAATGCTTTAATCCTTTCCTTTTAAGGAAGACAACAAAATCTTCCCTATCATTAAGACCAGGTGGGTGGCAGGCATTCAACCTTACTTGCTGGGAATACTCTGGCCACCCTAGTTCATCCTCAGCATTAAACATACTTTCAAAATGTTTAATTTCATCTAACACTAAGAATTTAAAATCCACTTTGCACATACTAACTTTATAATGTTTTCCATATGCATTTCTTTCATCTTTCATTATTACAGCATGTTTATGCTCATACATTCTCTTATATAACTCCCTAGTAGTATGCCCTACATAAAATGAATTGCAAGGGAAGCAAATCCCTAAATAAACAACAAACCTTGATTTGCAAATATATCTTCCTTTCATTTCTATTCTAAAACCATTAATACATACTTTGTTAACATCTGTTAATAAAATATGTCGTAAATTACAATTGTGACACTTATACATGCCTGGATTCACACTCTTATTATCCACAGGCTTCAGTTTACTCTGGAAAAGATTTTTTAAACTCTTCCCTCTTTTTTGTAGAAACACTGGGGCATCACCTACTGCTTTACTAATTTCCGAGTGACACTTTAATAAGTTTCAATTAATATTAATAATTCTTTTAATGGCCTCAGCATCAACACCATTCATAATTTGCATTGATACTCTAAACAAAATTATGAAAAACAGTAAGCAAGTAAACGTACGACCACACACCAGCAACAAGAAACAAGTACAAAAATAAAGAAACGGCCGTAAGATGTATGGCTTTGCACTCATAAAAAACTCTTTATTACTAGTAAAACCAGGTAAGCACTTTCACCACCATTCTGGTGGCTTCCTCAGACCGTGTATCACATTATCTTAAAGAAAAAACATTTTATACTCACTTTTTCAATTCGCAAATCAAGTTAACCTGCTACACCTTTCATTCAGTTTTAAAATCCCCATCCCCTCGTACATTATGCGCATGTCTCTAACGTCATTTCCCGAATGTATGTGCTAGCTTAAAAGAATATACTTCAACATTGCCCCATTCAACAGCCCAATTCATTTAACCATATACACATTCTAGACTCTAATAATGCATATATTTAAAACACATTTATGCTAAAGACATGTAACATTAATACATATCAAATGTATATTAAGTGTATACATCAGCTACACCTGTCTTTTAACTTGAAGGTCGACCAAATTTCATTGTTTAATTCCTCAATCTTCTTCTTGTTGAGACCAGTTAACATCTCAACATACTGCAGTCCTACTTTTTCATTTAATGCAACTGGTTTCTCTAAAAAGTCAGAAGGAATATCGTTCCCAATCGGCAAGATCGGAATCCTAAGTCCTTTTGGTATCCTCTGTACTCACAGACAACCTTCAAAATACAGGTTATCCCACTGCAGTCTTTTCAATTTCAGTAGGTTCTTCTCCAAACCTTTACAAGCATCTATTATATTTGGAACTATATAGCCAGTGCCCATAGTTACCGCTCCAACAAAATGATCCACTGGTGGAGCTAAAAATCCCAATAGGGCTTCATCAAACCTCTGAAACCTCACATTGATACTCATATTATTGGAAGGTGCAGGATGACTAATATGACCTTCCTGATTTAAGACAATAGAGCCATTTGGTGTGTCATTAAGCATAAACCCCGACGGCAACATCAAAAAGCTTGAACCAACTTGCTTCTCCATTACTGTATCCAAAAGCAAACCACCACATAAACAAAAAACTGAACTAACAAAACAAAATAAAATAAAAAAGAGCCAGAAAGAGAAACAAGCAAAAAAGTTTATTCTTAAAACATTAAACAGTAAGTGCTTTCATCTTGTAAAATAAGACTTCATCAGACTGTAAAATGCTCTAAAGTACACACATTAAATACTAATTAAAATCATCACAATGACCTACAAATTAATGCTTTAATCCTTTCCTTTCAAGGAAGGCAACAAAATCTTCCCTATCATTAAGACCTGGTGGGTGGCAGGCATCCAACCTTACTTGCCGGGAATACCCTAGCCACCCTAGTTCATCCTCAGCATTAAACATACTTTCAAAATATTTAATTTCATCTAACACCTCTTCTTCTTCTTCAGCTCTATCCCCTGTCGGGGGACAGGGGTCCGCAGCACGGATCAGCACTAGTCATGGCAGTGGGAGCACCAGTTTGCAATAGAAGCTTGCCAGCCCCGGCCCAACCCACACCTCCACACGCACCACACACACACACTAGGGCCCAATAGGGACCTCCATCCACCTTGCCATGTCTTTGGGATGGGAGGCACCTGGGCACCGAGGGAACAGGGAGCGACCACAGGAGGACATGCAGACTCTGCATGCACCAGCCATTGAACCCCGAACCTCTTGCTGTGAGGCGGCAATGCTAACCACTGCACCACCGTGGCCGCCCTTAATTTCATCTAACACTAAGAATTTAAAATCCACTTTGCACATGCTAACTTTATAATGTTTCCCAAGTGCATTTCTTTCATCTTTCATTATTACAGCATGTTTATGCTCATACATTCTCTTATATAACTCCCAAGCAGTATTCCCTACATAAAATGAACTGCAAGAGAAGCATATCACTAAATAAACAACAAACCTTGATTTGTAAGTATATCTCCCCTTCATTTCTATTCTAAACCATTAATACATACTTTGTTAACATCTGTTAATAAAAGATGGCATAAATTACACTTGTGATACTTGTACATGCTTACTGTTTAATGTTTTAAGAATACATTTTTTTGCTTGTTTCTCTTTCCGTTTTATTTTTGTTTAGTTCTGATGAAGTCTCATTGTTTGTCAGATGAACACACTTAACTGACTACTGATTGTTGCTTCTTAATAAATTGATCGTATTTTTAACTGTTTCTCCATGGTTACTGATTCCTTTCATCTGCTTTGTACTGACCAAGACTCGTTTGATGTTTTGGTTACTTATGCTCGGCAACAGCAGCTCAGTTGGTGTTATTAAATTATTAAACTTGTTTAGCAATAAAATAACACAATGAGGCTCACATAGTAACACTTGGGGGTCTTGAATAATTGTGACAGTCTCAAACACACTTGTAGAAGGTTCTTTGGTAACTCGGTCAGCTTAGGAATGCTAACTTGTGAGTTTAAAAACTGTGCAGACTAGTATGGACATTGAAGGTTTACCAAGACTTAGCAGTATCTTAGAAACTTCCTAAATAATGCCACAAACTCCAGTCTTTGTTCAAAAATCACTTATATTAAAAACATAACTACGGTTTAATGCTTTCATCCCAAACCTTGGGAGTTCTTTAGAACCATTGCTAACAAGGTGGAAACTCCATTATATATTAAAATAAGTTAAAAGATGACCAATCAACAGTCACAATCAATTAAGCAATATAAGTTAAAGTTACAAAGTTAAATGGTTTTAATACATCAAAAAATCATTAGCATAAAATTCATACAAAAAACTTGGTGTGTAGAATTCATATTAAAAACTATGGAAAAAATTATGTGAATAAATAAAATTATTCAAAGACTTATTGTAAGGTTAAAAAGTTTTTAAAAATACTAAAAAGTAAGGTGTGGAAATAGGCATAAAGTTGTGCCTTATAAAAGGCTAGGAGGTGTACAGAGTTAGCTAATATTAAAGTTCAGCTGATTTGTTTTTAGAAAGGGGTAATAGATGTACATTCATTTAAACCAAGGAGTGTTGCTGCATTAAGTCTTAGTTGCCAAATTAGCTCCCTCCTCTCTAATTCTGGTTCCCATGCACCACTAATGAGACAGAAAGGAACAGTTTCCAAGATACCAAACTGAAATCTAGTGTAGGTAGGGAATAATAAAGTATGCTTAAACAGTACACTGTTGATGTTTATCTTGTTTATGGCATACAGATGTTTGTAGATTCTTTTTCTTAACTGTCTTTCAGTTTTACCTATGTAGAAATTCCTGCAATCATCTCAGATAGTAAGATAAATTACCCCCTTAAATGTACAATTTACATCACCTAAAAAGATTTCTGTAGTGGGGGACCCTACCTCAACCTTGTTCTTGTTTAAAATGTAGAAACTCTGATTACATGGACCACATCTCTTTGTGAAAGTTCCTCTGCCCATTACAAGGTCTTATTTAGGGTTTTCTAGTAAGTTTTTCAAATTCCTACTGGTTTAAAGACAAATGTAGGTGCATCACCTACAAAATGACAAAATCTTCAAGTTACCTTTAAAAATACACCAGTTTTTGGCTAGTATCTTTTTAATTTCCTTTGAATGTGACCTATAAGGTAATACCATAGAATTGATGTAGCTGCTGTTTTTGGAAGAATTCTTGGGGGGAATAGGGATATCAGTCTGTTCTACCCTTAACAAGGGATTGTAGTTGTTCTCTCAGCCAATAATAATTTCATCACCTAACTTTTTCAAAAGTTCTTGAAGATAACCTATTTCTGTAAACATGCAGGTCAGCTTGTTTACCTCCACTTTGAAGTTCACTAAATCTAAATGCATTTTAGATGCTCTGACTAGTTGCTCCTTGAAAATATTTCTTTTAGTATGCCATGGGTGGCAGCTGTTGCATTCTAAATAGCTATTTGAAAATGCTGGTTTCCTGAAAAATGGTGGATCCAAAACATTCCTCGTCCAAATCTTTATATAGTGTGACATCAAGATAATTGATTTTGTAGTCAGAGTGTATGTGAATGAATTTGAGAAAAGTTGTTGTGTTGTTAATGTAAGTACAAAAGTCTTCTCTAAATGACCCTTAGTCTTTCCAGAAAATAAATATGTTGTCCAAAAAACAAAGGTAAATGAATTATTTGTCATTGTACTCAGAGTTAAAGAAAAAAGTACATTCCCAGGTATACATAATAAGGTCAGCATAAGTGGGGGCACAACTTCCACCCATGGCTACTCCTCTTAGTTGTCTGAAAAACTCCCCTCAAAGGTAATAAAGTTATTGTGAAGTATGGTATTCATGACTTTCTTAATAAAGTTTATCATTGTATTGTCCAAACTGTTTAGTTCCAGAATAGCTGCATGGAAATATTCCAAACCTTTCTTGTGGGTATTGAGGTGAAATGAATGATCAATCACATCTATTGTAGAAAAACTAGCATTTTGGTTAAAATGAAGCAAAAAATTCACATGACCACCACGGCTTAAAGCAGGTTTATTTAGACACTTTCACGTAGAACAAGCTACACTTTCTCAAGTCTTCAATAAAGCTAACAAAATGCCTAAACATTTTATAATCAAAACACCATCAATTAACATCAATTAAGCATATCATTTAAAATTAATTCAACAATTAAAATCCCTCAGTTAATTAATTATCTAATATTACATATATTTAAAAGAATGAGCTTCTAGCTCAGGTTTAATGCAGACATAGTTATTTAATCCAGGGTATATGTGTGCTTGCAGTTTTAATATCCACTTTAGCTAAATTTGTTCAATTAAATTATTAAGATTACCCCCTCTCTTGTCATTATTAACAATTTGTATGACTCTAAACCTAAACTTATGTAAAAGAAACTCCATAATATGCTTAGCTAAAGCATTCAATTTATTATTTTTTGTATCATACATATACTGATAGATTCTATCTCTGAGCTGTTTCTGTGTTTTACCTGTATAGAAACTTATGCATTCAGTACACTCTGCCATATATACTATGCTAGTTGTTTTAAAAGTGGCATAAAATCTAGGCTGAAAAGTGAAGGGTAAAACTGGATGTTTAAACTCCTGTGCAATAGAGACATAGTGACACATTTTACATTTGTTACAAAGATATGTTTCAAACTTCAACAAAGGCACAGTGTTCTTTTGCCGATTGTTACATAGTAACTGTTTCAGGTTGCTCCTATTTTTGTATGCAAAGCTAGGCTCTCTCCCTATAGCATTTTCTGTTTCCTTGTCAGTTACCAAAAAATGCCAATTGTTCTTAACTATATGGCAAACTTTGCTAGTATCACTAGCATACTTAGTAATAAAACATACTTTATCACTTTGTTTAGTATTCCTTTTTAAAGTTGAATTCTATGAAGACACTACATTTGTAGGGTTAATTACTTTACTATCTGCAAAGGTTTCATTCTTAACAGTTTGAAAAACAATTGTATCACACCCCCCTCTTCATGAATAACTGTTCTAGATAATTAACTTCTTTCTCCTTGTGAGTTTGCACATTGCATATATTGCTTGCCCTAGTTAATTGCACTTTAATAATATTTGGAAATATATGTTTAGGATGCATGCTGGTACGAACCAGAAGACTATTCTTCCAGCAGGCTTTCCCAAAGAGCCTAGTATTAATATTGCCCAAACTGTCTTTCTATATAGATATATCTAAAAAAATCTATGTTCTCACAGGAGAAGGATGTCGTAAATTTCAAAAAGTCTGTTTTAATATATTTACTGTATACACTATTATGTAAATCCTGTTTCTCCCAATAATAAACTACCAGGTTTGCATATGAATTTGCATAGAGGGTGCCCATGGCAACCCCCCATTTCTGTAAATATATATTACTATCATATACAAAAATGTTATTGGATAGTATCAGGTCTAATAATGTGCATATCAAGATAATTTCATTGGCATTGCTAGTGCCTATTTCCCTTAATTCACTCCTTATTGCCTCAGTGCCATTCTCATTTGGTATACAGGTGAATAGGCTTTGTACATCAAGAGTAACCATATAACAACTATTTGACCCTGATGATTCATGAAGTTCTCTCAAATCTCTCAAAAACTGAGATGTGTCTCAAATTATTGGGAATTTGCCTAACTAAGGGCCCTAGCTTACTCTCCACATATATTGAAAGGGGTTCTGTACCCCAACCACCACCATCTACAGTTGGTCTTAGAGGTGGTTTATCTAAAGATTTGTGTAATTTATCCTTGGATAGTCAACTGTAAAAAACCTATATAGCTGCTCATCTATTTGTCTGCACATTAACAGAGCATACAAACATTCCTTAATATTATTAACAATTTTCAAATGCTGAGCCTGTGTTATTGGGATATATGTATATGCTACTGAAAAATTATATGGTGCTGCTTACTGTGATGGATTTGAAGTCTTCTTAAGCCACTCAGTATTGCTGGCTGGATTGTGCTGAAATCAAAGTATGGTTATAGTTGCATTTACAGTCTTGTTGCACACAGAAGCTTGCAGAATGTACACTGATAAAAGAATATACTTTGCAGCACCCAACTCAGAGCAGTAACAAATAGCTTTTTATAACAAACCACACGTACTAATGTTACAGCTTTTAGTTATTGTTCTACTTTACTTCTCAATCAGCATGGATGTTATAACATTTATCTCAGGACAAATGTGTCCCTACCAATACCCCTAACATAACTGGATTAATACAGATTGTTATATACAATTTTAGTCATGCACACACATATACATTTCCTCTTGGTATTCTATTTTAGAGAATTGCTTATCCTGTAGAAACAATACTGATTGTTGCAGATGCTGACGCAAATGCTGACTTAATAATATTATTTTTAAGCTTCCTTGTTTAACAATGTCCTGTCACGTTTTTGCTGAATTTATAAGAGGCCAGCTTTCTTGACAGTGTGAACATCCTGTTTTTGTCTTTAGTATTCTATTTGGATCTTTGTTTAAGAACATCTGTTCTTGTGCAAATGCTGATAAGTGCAGAAAAGCATGTTTTTTAAGGAAGCACATTGTAACAGTGTCTTTAAAAAATCAGATTTTACATTTTTGCTCTCACTGACAATGAAATGCATACATCCTGTTTTTTAAGTCTGTAAGGAAAGATGTCCATTCAGCAGATTTCTTATTTTCCAAGTCACAGTCATTTAGTATGGATGCTAATCACATATTGCTAAACTCTATTTCTACATTTAAGCAAGCTTTATCTTATACCTTATTTATGTTGCATATTTGTAGCAAAGTTACTTTCAACCTTTCAACCTTAGTATATTGTTGAGCACACTCTAACAATTCCCTGTTTTTTATTTTAAACCAGGGAAATAAATTCAACATTATTTGATAATACTTTTTCATTATGACAATTAACAACAGTAACTTGACTAGCTTTTGCTAAGCAGACTTTAATACATTTAAATAATATGCAACCAAGCATTACAATAACAATAAAAGAAATTAAAAATACAGTGATTTTTTCTGTCCATCCTGTAAATAGATTACTAAACCATTCACTCCAAACATCATTCCAGTTTTTTCTAGTATGTTGAGACACTTGTGCAGTCAATTCTAAATGTGCTTTTACAAATTCTGTTTTGTCTGGAATAAATGTACAACATTGTTCTCCTTTTAAAGCACATGTACCCCCTTGGAATGCTCATATGTACTCTAATGCCATTTGCGTTTACAAAACCATAGTTCGTATAGCTGTCATTTTGACAGTAATGTCAAGGATTGCATTGAAAGTGGCATTTGCCAATACCTCAACTAGTTTAGATAGTTTTCTCAGCTCCCAGATGGGTTTTGCAGCTCTGTACCAAGGGAAAATACCTGCTCCAGAGATTACATCATCTCCTAAATCCATATCTTTTAACGTAATATAATCAAGATTTTGATGATATATACGTGATGTGTCTAAGGTGTCTACTGGATTTTTTGGACTTTCAATCACATGTAATATATCCCTTTTCTTTTTTGCATTTCTAATGGTTCTTTTTGGTAACTCTTTTACATGATGCATTGCTGGTACCACTAATCCTATATAACAGGTGCCATCCCATCCCTTTGGTAACCAATTATAAGCATATTTACCACAGATGTAATATAACCCATCTGATAGAGCAACGCTATTTACCAGACTGCCATTTACTTGCCCCATATAGGAGTTTTATCATGTACAACTGTAAAGTTTTTATCTGTTTTACTTTGCCAACATGTAATATTGGTTTTACACTCATTTTTATTATTTTGTGAAAAATGAAATACTGCTGTGCCACTTAATATTAACTGACCCTTAATTGGTATTAAAATAGGAAAACTATGAGAAAATACTCCACGTACTGGTATGCGGTTGTGAAAATGTATCATTTCAATTGTTTAAATACACTTGCTATTACCCACTGGAACAGTTCCATTTTGTTGAAAACATGTGATCCCTTGCACTATTGCAGATAACTGTACTCTTGCTTTACGTAATTGTACATTTATAACTTGATTTCCTGTTTCATTTATTAATACCCTCCAACTACTAAGAGAATTCAGTGGAATAGGTATTAGAGGCATTGCCCCTGTTATTTTTGGTATTAAACTACCTACCCAACAATTAGAAACATTCATGCTTTTTGCATACCAACATTGCCTTGCCAAAAAAGTGTTAAAAGATGGTGACCAATCTTGCTCATTTTTCCACATTCCTTTACTCTCTCTCTCTCTTATGTAACTTTACAGTTTGATTAACAGGTTGTAAGTATAATTTAATACTAAGCAATACAATAATAGTTAGTATGATAGCTATTATAAATTAAAAAAAAATCTTTTAACTAGAAATTCCATTGTTGAATAACTTTGCCTTTGGTCATTCGAAACTGGATTTCCAAAAGGATGCACTTTAAACCATGTCAATTTCATTATGGTTTTCTCTGATGGAAACCTACAAGAGAATACATTTAATCAGATTTACATTACTCACTATTTTTGATCATTCTTAGTTGATCTTTATGTACCAACATTGTTCTGTTTTTCTTTTTTCCTTTGATTTTGTACATTAATGGTCCAATTTGTTCCACTACTTCAAAAGGGCCTTGCCAATTGCTAGCCCATGGTCCTTCCATTTGGAATGTTTTTACCAATACTGTGGTTCCACAGATAAGGTTTTCTTCAGCTGGTAATATTGGCACCTTTTTACATAGATGGAATGCTTGCTCCCTTGCATTATAGTCACATATACTAGTAAGTTGTTTTAGCCATTCCTGATGTTTGCTGATTTCTAGAATGGGCCTACCATTAGGTAAATCTGGGTCAAATGGTAATTGTATGGGCATTTTGCAGCCTGTCATTATTTCATACAGGGAAATACCTGTTTTGCTGTTTGGTGTTGCTCGAATACCCATTAAAATACCAAGCATGCCTTTTTTAGACATTCTTTTAACGTCCGATTCATACATTCTACAGTGCCATTAGATTGTGGATGGTATTGTACATGAAACCTTTGCTGTATGCCTAACAAATTACACATTTGTTTAATGAGATCACTAATAAATTGTGGGCCATTGTCTGACTCTATGACCCGTGGCCATCCCCAATGGCAAAAAATATTTTTCCATAAGGCTTTGCTGTCATGGTTTTGGTAGGAATTGCTTCTACCCATTTTGAAAAGACATCCACTACTACTAGTTTGAGCTGACATATTCCCTGGTAACTTGATTAGTTCAGGAGAACCCAGCTGTGGATTCTCTGGAACTATGGCAAATCCTGTCCAGTATCTGCCTTGGTCACAATATTGTGCTCCATCCACAAAGATGGATGGCTTAAAGTGATCAAAATCAGATGCTAAAAATTGCACATCAGGTGACATTATCTTTTCTAAATAGTTATGCTGTTTTCCTTCGTATCCCATGTGGTTTGACAAATAGTATTTGTCCCCTGTCTGTATAGTAACAGTTTTCATTCCAAAAAATGACATCCATTTTGCAAAGAATGCCTGACTAATACCATCTGTAATTTTATTCATTTCAAAATTGTCTATCAGAGCTTTTACTGCTTGATGTGGTGTTTGTACTATAATGCTGGAAAATACGCTCAAATATTCAGTTTGTTTAATACTCCAGTAAATGGCTAATAATGGCTGCATACATGGATGGTAGCCCAGTTCCACTGGAGTCATCTTCCTGCTAAAGAAAGTGACTGGGCGTAATGTTTTTTTCCATTCTGTTGTTGCTACCATGTGGCCATTCCTGTAGTAGTACCACAGACAGTGTGTTTTTTCCCGCTGCTGCTTGTAGCACAAATGGTAACCTTGGTGTGGGTGCTATTAATTCTGTAGCTTGTTCTAGTTTTACTTTTATTTGTGAAAATGCCTCCTTTTCATGAGATCCCCACTCTAAAAAGATGGAGTTCTTTTGTTCCTGTAACATTTTGTATAGGGATGCAGCCACGGCTGCATAATCCTCTATAAATTCCCTATTGTAATTCATGATTCCCATGAATTTATGTAAGTTTGCTATAGTCAGTGGCTTTTCCATTTGTAAAATGCCTTGTACACGTATAGGGCAAGGAGACCTTCCTATTGGTTTTATAATAGTACCTAGAAACTTAACTTCTTGTGACATAAACTGAATTTTTTCACTTTTAACCTTAAACCATGCTTGCTGTAGAGTATGAAAAACTCTCTTAAGAAGCTGTACATGCTCCTCTACTGTTTCTGACTGAATTAAAATATCATCAATGTAATATATTACTGAATCATCCTTTTCCAAATGTTGTAGAATGGATCCTACTGTCTGATGAAAAATAACTGAACTATTTTGAAACCTTTGTGGTAACCTTGTCATGACATATTGCTGGCTTTTAAATGTAAAAGCAAATCTTGGCCAATCTTTTTTTCTGAGTGGTACTGCAAAAAAGCCATTTGCTCAATCTATTACTGTAAACCACTTACTTTGTGGCTTAATATGTGCAGCCAACTCTGGGACTCCTGGAATCAAATGTGCTCTAGGAGTAGTATATTGATTAACCTTCCGTAAATCAATAACAAGACGATAACTACCATCTTTTTCTTAACTGGCCAGATTGGTGAATTTGTAGGACTGTTGCCATTTTGTATAATCCTTTCTTTTTCCCATTCTGCAATACATTTTTCCATATGTTCTTCTGCTTTTGTTTTGTTTTTGAAAAGGTGGTATATAGTCCCAATCACTTCCTAACCCTACTGGGCTTTCTAGTTTCCCACAATCACTGGGACCCTTGGACCACAGATTTGGGAATTGCTGTTGTAAATGCTTCCATACATCCTCACTGTCTGTATTTACATAGCCTGTAGGTTTTTCTGGTTTGTCAGGTAGAGAGATTGCATAGCAACCTGTACTTTGCTCTTCCTCTCTTTGTTGTTTGTCTCCCATCCACAGAATTTCATTAGGTAAATCAATTACTATGCCCAAAGGCCCTAGAATGTCCATACCAATAATGGTATATGAGCAAGATGGATGCATTAAAAATGCACCCTTCCATGTCTGTCCCTCTTGACTAAACATTATGTCCATATTTTGGCTACTCACTGCATAGCATCCTGTGCCATTAAATGCTGAAATGCAAACCTTTTTATAGGATTTGCTGGTAACTGTCTGTTTGTGACAGATACTGCTGCTCCTGTGTCTATTAAGACATTTTTCCACAGTGACCCCTCTACCCAAATATCAATCAGCGGTCGTCCATCTCGGCCCTTTTTAAAGGTAGTCAGGAAAGATACCAGAGTAGGGGGGCACATCCCTATTGTAAGGAAATTCACTCATCCTCTCCTTTATTATCAAATGCAATATGACACACCTCATGTTTTCTTATCTTCCTCTGTGTCTGAATGATCTACATATTTAGGTTTTTCCATCTCTTTTTTTAACTGTTGCCTAGCTATTCCTTCTGCCTGTTTTGTCAAATGTTTTGGATTTACAGGCAAAACTGTTTGAAAATCTACAGGGCATACTTCCCCTTTTCCTGTATATTGTTGGCTCTTATAACTGTCTTTACCAATATTGTAAGGTTTTTGTACATAATCCTGATTTTCTGAATTTTCTTGTAAATTTTTTTGCTCTCTTTTTGAAAACACCCCCTGCTCTTCCTTCTTTTTGTGCCAGGCTTTGTAATGATCACAATTTTGCTTAACATGTCCTATTTTTTTTTTACAAAAAAGCATGTTGGTGCCTTTTGCTCATTATCTGTGCTTAATCCTGGTACTACATACATAGAGGCAGGAGCTGGTGGTGCTGACGCAGCTCTTTTTGCTGGTGGTTGGTCACACCACCTTTGCCTTCCCGTTTTTTACCTCACCAATTACTTCAAATGGCTCACTATTATCTTCAAATGCAAAGATATGGTGTGAGTATAATGTCCCATCATCGGCCATAGTCCGTCCCCTCATTAGTTTTTGTACCAAATCAGTGAGGGTATCAGAATTTTCTTCATAGATACATTTAATATCCCCTGGAACACCTTTGACTTGTTCTCAGAAGCAATGTATTAGCTGTTTTTGTATTTCTCTTTTTCCCATGTCTCTGTTTGTTTTTTGATATATGATTGAAATGCAAGCCTAAAATGTTCACTTTGTTTCATTAATTTATCTGTGATAGTAATTTTAAAATTATCTAATAATTTGGCTGTGAGAGGCTGCCCTTGTGTAAGTGCCATTAAAATGGCTGTCATACATCCTACTTTAATGTTTAACTGATAATCATCTTGTTTTAATTGAATGAAAGATTTAAAATATTTGGGAACGAAAATCCAGAAACATCTAAGTAATGCATCTGTCCATATATCAGATCCTGCTGTATATGCCACCCATTCTTCAAATGCAAGCATGTTAGAAAATATGCCTTTTTTATCATTTCACTGTGGTAAACTCTGTAATAATCTAGCTTGTGTATATAAATCTGTAGTTGTTCCCTGTCCCTGTTCTATAATTTGGACTGGTTTTGTGTTTTTTAACTCTTGCTTAAGCTGGGATATCAAAATAGTATTTTGGAGGTTAGTCTCTGTTCTTCTTCCTTTTCCTTAATTGTTTAAGGGAGGTATGATACCTGTTATTAGATTCCTCTGTTGACTGCAGGGTTCCTATGCTGTTTTGACAGAGGTCTTGGATGTCATTTCTGAACTTTTTAAACTCACTTTGTTTTTCCTTTAAAAATTTATTAAATTCTTCTGTCAATGTATCATAAGCTTTGATGTTCTTCATGTTTCACTGTTGCAGTCATTACATTTGGGTAATCTGCTGGCAGGTTGCCCTCAGTTGGTCTGAATAACAAAGTCTTGGGTCCTGCATTGGTTGCTGTCTCCTCTTCCATGATGTCAGGTTGTCAGGGGTATAAAACATGCAGCCGACTCCATTTTGTTCAGTCTTTCTTGCCTCACGGTGCCCGAAGCAGAAGCAGTTCGCAAGTGCCAGTCGGTCGACTCCTAAAATTTTCATATTCGAGTTTCAGAACAGAAGTCTTCAAACTAAAGCTAAGTACCCCATTGGGGAAATGTTTTCTTGCTCCTTACCGATGTCAGTAAAAGTTAAAGTTAATAATTGCATTACTTGTGGGAAGCAAATACGTCATAAGGATTTTCATTTGTACTGTATTCCTTGCCTAGGCCCTGATCACAACGTGTCTTGCTGTCAGTTTTGTGCTAGATTTAACCAACGCCCCATTAAGTGTCGGTATATTTTTGCTTCTAAATATTTTGGTTCAAGATTTAATTATCCTGAAATGTCATCGGTTATCAAGCCGACTACTGGAGTTCATAAAAAACGCAAAGAAAAAGACAGAGACCGACCGTCGAGGTCCAAAACCGATGATGAAGCTTCTCCTAAGCCAGTCGCCTGTTCACCAGTTCTCAGTGAGGTACTTTCGCAGCCCCTGATACCTGCTACTTTTGAGTCACAAGCCTCTACCGAGACCCATTCGGAGTCCGGTATGCTGCTAGATTCTCATAGTATTGAACCCGTGGATGTCTCAACCTCAAGTGGGTCCGGAGCCGCTGAGCAGGCACCGGCTTCTGAGGGTGTTTTCAGGCCTCAACATTTTTATATTAAACTGACACCAGCAACAAAAACAAGGTCAAAAACTTCTATGTCTAAAAAAACGATGCATGAGCCACGTGCTCAGGCCCCTATGCCTAAAAAACAGATGATCAAAATGGCTGAGGATTTAATTACCTTGATCAGGGGTTCCCAACCTCCTCCTGCTAAGAGGCTTAGGCAAGGCACTGATTATGATCATATCAGGTTGCCATTTCATCTGATTCCTCTTCTGATCAGGAATTTTCTATCCCACCATATGAGGATTCTGATGCAGAGGAATCCATCCCATCTGCATCTCCTACTGAAGATTACTCTTTTGGAGAGACTTTGCATACTTTAAGGGAACATTTTCACTGGGAGAGTCAGGACTTTTCTGAATCAAAAAAGAGTCTTAGGGATATCCTTCTTCTTCCTCAGCATAGGCCTTTGGCAATACCTCCTGTATTAGACATTGTTGATGTGTTCTTGGAATCTAGCATGGCTCCTGATTCCCTGCCTCCAGCTCCTAGTAAGCCAGACAGATATTACAGGGTTCCTGACTCCCACAAATTTCTTTTCAAAAATCCTGCTGCTGATCCTGAGACTATTTCTCAGGGTCCCAAGGGTGTAAAGGCCTCTACAGCCCAAAATCCTACCCCTTCTGATAGAGATTCCAGGGCACTGGATAGATGGGGTAAGAAGGTTTATACGTCTGCAACCTTGGCAATCAGGGCTTTAAACTGCCAGTTTCATATGCTTAAATATCAACAGCATGTTATGGGCTTACTGAAACAGAAAATGATGTTGATTTCTGATTGTGTGGAAAATAAAGAGTTACAGGAATTATTGCATTCAGCAGAACAGGTTGGAAAGCATACTTTGCAATGTGGTTTTGATTCCTTGGAGGCCTCTTGTAGGGCCGCCGTTACTGGATCTGTGATTAGAAGGCATGCCTGGCTCAAGGAGCAAAATCTGCCTGATCATGTTAAAGATAAATTGTTGGATGCCCCTTTGCAGCATGATACCCTGTTTGGTAATAATGCAGAAGAGGTTTTAAAGAAAATGGAAGACAAAGCTAAATCTATGCAAACTGTCAAAGATTTCTTGCAAGTGCAGCCACCCAGGTTCAGTAGGCACTGGCCTACTAAAAATTGGTCCTTTCCTGTGTCCAACAGAGCCACTCAGGGCAAATCCAGGTGCTCAAAAGGCTTCAGATACCAATCACAGGGTTCTTACAGGTCAAAGCAATGGGGTGCCTCCACCTCCAAATCTGGAGGAAACAAAGCACAGCCCTACAGTAAGCAGTCTCAATGACTTTCCTCTACCATCACCATGCACTTATCTTTTGGTAGCCCCCTTGGGGGTAAAACTGGCACTTCATGCTCAAAATTGGCAGTTAATTACCCAGGACAAGTGGGTATTAAACATAGTATCCCATGGGGTACAGATTTCATTTCCATACTTTGCCAATTTCAAACGGATGGCCGGATCTACCACAAAACCAGTGGGCAAAGGCCCAGAAACAAGTCAGGTCCCTCATGGATATGGAGGCTATACAACTGGTACCAGAAAAGGAAAAAGGACAAGGTTTTTATTCAAGACTTTTCCTGGTACCCAGAAAAGACAATTCATGGCGTCCAATACTGGACTTATAGATTCTGAACACGTTCCTGGACATTCCAAAATTCAAAATGCTGACTTTACAACAGCTACTGCCTATGCTAGGCAGGAATGCTTGGTTAGTAACTCTAGACTTAAAAGAGGCATACCTGCATGTCCCAATAAGGGAATCATGCAGAATATACCTCCGCTTCAAAGCAGGTTTTTTTGCATTACCAATTCTCTGCACTGCCCTTTGGCTTAGCTACTGTGCCCAAGGTCTTTGCAAAGTGCCTGGCACCAGTAATTGCATTCTTCAGACAAAGAAACATTCAAATGTATCCTTATCTGGACGATTGTCTCATTCAAGGAGAGGACAAGGACACGCTTCTTCAACATCTAGCATTTGTAAAAAGGCTTCTAGCATGCCTAGGGTACATCGTAAACGAAAAGAAATCACAACTGGTACTCTCTCAAATAATTACATTCCTGGGTGCAAGCTTGAATACAGCTGCCTAGATGGCTTACCTAACGCCAGACAAACAAAGGCAACTGACAACATACTTCAAACAAATGGCAACAAAATCCCAGTTATCTGCAAGACAAATTCTGCAGGCTTTGGGGTTCATGGCATCCTGCATTCTACTAATTCTATATGTGAGACTACATATGAGGAAGCTTCAATGGTACCTAAAAAGTTTATGGAGTCAACATTGTCACAGCCTGGAAACAATGATTCCACTCATTCCCTGCCTACAACAAGAGTTTCTTTGGTGGGCAGAGACATGTCACCAAAACAAGGGACTGTCATTCTCTCTACTCCCTGCCACCCAAACCCTAACTACAGACACATCAGACTATGCTTGGGGGGGCCCACCTGGCAGGGAGATGCCTTCAGGGCAAATGGAGCCCAAACCAAATGCATCTGCATATCAACCAGAAAGAGATGCTAGCTGTTCAGAATGCTCTGACAGCCTTCAAGGACTTACTTCATCCAGGACAACTACTGATAAAGATGGACAACACCACAGTTATGTGGTACATAAACAAGCAGGGGGGTACACATTCCTACCTCCTTTTCAGACTAGCCATGGCTTTGTGGAACACAGCCTTGACTTACCAAATACATCTTCAAGCTCAATTCCTGCCAGTAAAGCAAAATACTCTGGCAGACGACCTGAGCAGAAATCTTATGGACCCGCATGAATGGAAACTGGATCCACAAATCTTCAGCATGTTAACACAGAAATGAGGGAGCCCAGACATAGATCTATTTGCCTCTCCCCAAAATTATCAGTTGGACAAATTCTGCACAAGAACTCATCACAAAAAAGCATGGAAAGTGGATGCTCTATCCATCAGCTGGAAAAACCCATCAGTCTATGCCTTTCCCCCTATGCCTCTACTCTCCAAGGTCTTACTAAACGTCAGACAGGAAAAACAAAAAAATTATCCTAATTGCTCCGGACTGGCCCTGCCAGTACTGGTACCCACTTCTAAGAAATATGTCTCACCTTCCTCCATGGTACTTGCCTCAAATACCTCATCTACTGTCTCAGCAGAACTATCAAACACTGCACACTCAGCTCCAAACTCTGAATCTTGCAGCATGGCTAATCAACTAATTATTCAAACAAGACCTCTCAGTAAATCTGTGATGGATGTCATTTTGGAAGCCAGAAGGCCTAGTACTAGAAAATCTTATGCTGATAAATGGAAGAGATTCTGTGCTTGGAACGAAGCACAAGGAATAGACACAGCAAAGCCCAATATTCCTCAGATTTTACAATATTTGACTGAGATGCTTGACAAGGGCCTATACTTTTCTTCAATAAAAATCCATGCCCCTGCCTTCTCAGCTCATTACAGTACAGACCCTCCCCTCTTTTCTTATCCTCTGTTTAAACAGTATCTTAGAGGGGCCAACATTTAAGGCCTCCCAGAAGAGCACCAACTCCTGCATGGGACCTCAATTTTGTGCTGGAAAAACTCACCCTGCCTCCTTTTGAACCAGCAGCTACTGTGGATATAAAATTTATATCTTGGAAAACAGCTTTTCTTTTGGCAGTCACTTCAGCAAGAAGGGTTTCAGAACTATAGGCTCTCATGGCAGTGGAACCTTTTATTATATTTTACACGGGCAGGGTGTCCCTCAGGAACAATCTTTCTTTTATGCCTAAGGTGGTATCTAGTGTGGTTCTTAACCAGACCATTCACCTGCCAACATTTTACCCAAATCCGCAGAACAAGGGGGAGTGGATTTTGCATTTATTGGATGTACACAGCCAACTAAGATTCTACCTAAATAGGACCAAATCTCTAAGAAAGTCTGAGCAACTACTGGTAGCATTTGCTGCAGGGTCAGAGGGGAAGGCTATATCAAAGCAGACTATTTCGAAATAGATAAGCCACTGCATTCGTTTCTGCTATTTGCACCATGGTAAACCTGTGCCCAAGGGGATCAGATCACATTCCACCAGGGCTGCCTCTACTTCTGCAGCTTTTCTCAGAGGGGTCCCAACCAAAGACATTCTAGAAGCTGCTACTTGGAGCTCTGTTCATACCATCACAAAGCATTATCGTTTACCTCTCTTCTCCAAATCCAGAACAGGCTTTGCCACTGCAGTCCTGCAGGGCCTTATAGCTGCTCCTAATGCTGTTTAGTTCCATCCTCCCATCCATAGCTTTGGGATTCTACCCAAATGTAATGACTGCAACAGTGAAACATGAAGAACATAGTACCGTTGTGTACACTTACCATAAATGTAGATGTTTGAGTGTATTCACTGTTGCAGTCTGGGTTACCCACCCGCCATCCCCCTTTCTATACTATTTCTTTCCTTCACTATACTCAAAAGCCTTTGTGGTGTATTTGCTTTTAGTTGAAGGTAAAGTTTATGTTTCTAAAAGTGCATTTATATATTTACTGTTTATTTATATATATATATTTTTGCTCCCCATTTGGGGGGCATCTGACATCTGAGGCAAGAAAAACTGAATAAAATGGCATCGGCTGCATGTTTTATACCCCTGATGACCTGACTTCATGGAAGAGGAGACAGCAACTGACACAGGACCCAAGACTTTGTTATTCAGGCCGACTGAGGGCAACCTGCCAGCAGATTACCCAAATGTAATGACTGCAACAGTGAATACACTCGAACATCTACATTTATGGTAAGTGTACACAACTGTACTTTTCCGTCCTCATCTGTATGTGTAGCCGTGGCATCATTCCATGCTTGTACATCATTTTAAAAGGGAGTTACAAGATCTACAGGGGACTCTGTCAATAAAAGATTTGATTGCTGTTGTAATTCAGAGATTAATGTACTGACAGGACATAACTGCTTTACATCTGGATATAAATAAAACTCTTAACCATTAGTTAATTCTGTATCATGAACAGATCTGTATTCACAGTCTATTTTTTTAACAATATCATGCAATACTTTTTTATGGCATAATACACAAAATGCAGTTTCTCTTGAATCACACAATAAACATTTACTGTGATATACTTCATTTTTTTGTTGCAAATACCAATCAAATGTTACAATCCACTTACATAATGCCTGTATGTCAACTTGCCCTAATAATGTTTTACACATACTAATGTGTTATGTATACAAAAATTGCAATTTACTCCATATTTTATCTGGTTGTTCTGTTACATTAAGAGTAAAACTTGACTTACATTTGCTGGAATTATGTCTGACAGCATCCATACTAAAAATGTGACACAGAAAAAAGTCTTACCAGTGAGCAAGAACACAGGTGATTATTCTGTTGTTGCAGATGGCTGGAAATTTTTCAAAGTCACTCGAGAAGCTGGTGAAGCACAACAGGCTCTGTGTTTGAATGCAGGCTAGCTTGCCATTGAAAAAATTATATGGTGCTGCTTACTGTGATGGATTTAAAGTCTTTTTAAGACACTCAGTCTTGCTGGCTAGATTTTGCTAAAATCAAAGTCTGGTTATAGTTGCATTTACAGTCTTGTTGCACACAGAAGTTTGCAGAATGTACACTGATAAAAGAATATACTTTGCAGCACCCAACTCAGAGCAGTAACAAATCGCTTTTTATAACAAACCCCACATACTAATGTTACAGCTTTTAGTTATTGTTCTACTTTACTTCTCAGTCAGCATGGATGTTGTAACATTTACCTCGGGAGAAATGTGTCCAAATCAATACCCCTAACATAACTGGATTAATACAGATTTTTATATACAATTTTAGGCACGCACACACATATACATTTCCTCTTGGTATTCTTTTTTAGAAAATTGCTCATCCTGTAGAAACAATACTGATTGTTGCAAATGCTGACGCAGATGCTGAAATAATAATATTATTTTTAAGCTTCCTTGTTTAACAATGTCCTGTCACATTTTTGCTGAATTTATGAGGCCAGCTTTTCTGACAGTGTGAACATCCTGTTTTTGTCTTTAGTATTCTATTTGGATCTTTGTATAAGAACATCTGTTCTTGTGCAAATGCTGATAAGTGCAGAAAAGCATGTTTTTAAGGAAACACATTGTAACAGTGTCTTTAAAAAAGCAGATTTTACATTTTTGCTCTCACTGACAATGAAATGTATACATCCTGTTTTTTAAGTCTGTAAGGAAAGATGTCCATTCAGTAGATTTCTTATTTTCCAAGTCACAGTCATTTAGTATGGATGCTAATCACATATTGCTAAACTCTATTTCTACATTTAAGCAAGCTTTATCTTATACCTTACTTATGTTGCATATTTGTAGCAAAGTTACTTTCAACCTTAGTATATTGTTGAGCACACTCTAACAGCTACACTTAACATTTCCTTCATAGAGTGAGTATAATCACCCCTATTTAAAACAACAACAGCCCCTCTTTTGTCTGTGGGTCTTATACTCAGAGTTTGATTATTTTGCAAAGATCACAGAGCATGTCTCTCATCTATTGTAAGGTTATGAAAGGAACCTCTACCATTCATGTAAAAGCTGTTATAAATTTCATTCTCACAAGCTCTAATAAAAGACTCTACATGGTTGGGCATAGCAGGTACAAAGGAGCTTTTTTTTTAGAAAACCTAATATTATTCTTTTATTTATGTCATAAATTTCAAAAAGTCTGTTGTATTTGATGAAATCAAATAACAATGATAGCTCTCCGTCCCAAAACATAAAAGTGTTATCAACAAAACATCTATACATTTTAATATATTTACTGTATACACTATTATGTAAATGCTGTTTCTCCCAATGATAAACTACCAGGTTCACATATGAATTTGTGCAGGGGGTGCCCATGACAACCTCCCCATTTCTGTACATATATATTACTATCATATACAAAAATGTTATTGGTTAAAATACTCATGCTTAACTTTAGCAAGAAAATCCCATGAGTCTCTTAGAATATGTTTGACTGGGCACATGGAACTTTTCAAAATGCGATTGACAAATGCCCCTAATGGGTATGTGATGGAATTATGTACAACTAATGTAAGTTTTTAAGGGGAGGTCACTATTATTTGAGTCCCCCCCCAAGTGTTATGATGTGAGCCTCAGTGTGTTATTTGGTCTTTTTTTGGCATGCCAAGTTCAACACCAGTTTTCAATTCTTTTAGCAATAAAATAAACAAATATGCATACATGTCCGATTCACGTAAGTATGTATAAATATATTTATGTAAATGCCTCAGTCAATATATCTGGAAGTTTTGTAGAATGTCATTTCACAGTCCTGGTCAGCACATTGGTAAGTAATGGCTTTTGGCTCAAATTAGATGGTCACTAACTAAGAAAAAATGCTGCAGTTTCATTCCAGTTTATGGATATGCATCTTATTTTCATATTTCCGCTAGTAACTAACCAGAAAGATTTTATATGCATACATACATACAAATATTTCAAGCACAGGTATTAATGCCCGTTTAGCCTGCCAATATACCAAAACAGTTGTTGCCATAAAAAGTGTCCAGGCTATTCTTAAAAATATATAAACAAGTGCTTAGTTTAATGTTATTTGGTAGTCTATTCCATTCATCAGCATCTCTCTCAAGAGAACCATTTAGTACACTTCTCATTCCTGTAGAATCTTCTACATAGGTTGTCCGATGAGTCTCTACTACTTTTTGATAACCTCAAACATTCCTAGATGTAGTTGTCTCTAAATGCCCTATACATCTGAATAAGGTCTCCTGTTAAATATCTATATGAGACACTGTACAAGTTCAGATATTTTAGTCATAATAACTTACATTTTCATATCTATGGATGCCCCTGGTATATATCTGCTGTACTCTTTTCTGTTTACTCATGCTTGTTTTCTTAATAAGGTTTCCATATTGTTATTCCATACTCAAGTTTGGGTCTAATGTAACTAACAAACAATGATATCATCATTTCTGATGTCTTAGACTTTGTAAATTTTTTATACAAACTATAGTTCTATAGCTAGCATTAACCAATCGGTTGATATGATTAGAAAAACTCAAAGCTGGATCTACCCATATACCCAAGTCCTGAAATGAATCTACAGATTCAATCAACGTATACTGTATTAAATATTCACCTTTCAATTATGTCCCCCAAATCTCATATGCTTAGTTTTTGATGTATTTATCAGCATATTATCCTCCTGTGCCCAAATGGTTAGTTTTGTCAAGTTCTTTTGCAGACATGCTCTACCTGTAACACATAATCAGTTTACCCAATTTCAAGTCATCTGCATACTGACTGTAGAACACCGCATATGAAAAATATAGATCTGAAAGATACAATCTAAACACATTTGGGCCTAGGACAGAGCCCTTTGGGGCACCTTTACTGTGACCAAGTATTTCAGCTGTCCAATTGCTGTATGATACTTGCCATGTCCTATTTGTAAGTCATGCAGCTATCCATCTTATCAAGAGTACATCAATACCTAGTTATTCTAATTTATTGATGTGTTTTGTGTATGACCCTGTCAGATGCTGAAGTTAAATCTATATAAATTACATCACAGCACAATTTTTCATTCTTAGCTGTTATTATATTGTTATAGAACATCATGTTACAGGTTGTAATAGATGTATTTTCAAAATATGCATACTGATATATGGTTTACATCCCAACCTTTCCATTTCTGCCAATAACATATCCGATATTACCTTCTCCGTTATTTTTCCACAACATGAAAGTAGACTTAATGGTCTGTATGACTCTGGGTTTGACTTCCCTTTCTCTTAAAGACATGTATAATAAATGCATGTCTCCAATCTTGAGGAATCTACCCATATTTATACGACCTAGTAAATAATAGTTATAATGGTACTGTAAGTTCTTCTTGAAGTGTTTTTGGGTCATTATTAATTCTGTCTCCTCCTTGTGTTTTGTTTGGATCTAGTTTGCATAGTTCTTTTTCAATATAATCTAATTTAATTTCAGTATCTGAGATTACCCGGATGCTACTAAGATAACATATCTCATCTTTTGTGGAGCCAAGCTGTTTTGCATAAGATTTTGTAAATATATCTATAATCTATTGTGTCTGAGAATAAAATTTTAGAATCTGCACCCAGTTTATGCATTTCTATGTATTTACTCCTTCCATTTTTTCCATATCTTATGTATCTATAAAATGGTTCCCTATTATGCTCAATATTGTTATACCAGTTTTCTTCAAAATTTTCTTGATGGTATCTCACACTATGCTTAATTTGTTTGTCTACCTTGCTATTTCAGTTTTGAAAGTTGTAGTTCAACCACTTTTCCATTTCTTATATTTTTTGCCTGTCACCTTAATCAAGTATCTAGTTCTTATGGAAATATATCCTCCTGATGTTAAACATTTTTTTTTATTTTTTTGCATTTAAACAATTTCTCTTTCAAAACTTTTCATATTTCTTCTGCAGTTTTTCCATTGAATGCATCATCCCAATTACTTTTATATGGCAACTGTTTTTGTTTTCATATAATCTGTTATTAATCTTTTGTGCATTGGTTTAGATTTCAGTTTGGCTGAATTAGCAACAATTAACCTTTATAACTTCATGATCACTGCACATCAATAGTGGTAAAACCTGACATGAAGTAACAGTAATTTCTGGATCTATTTAAGAACACTGAAGTTTCAGAACTTCAAATGTTCTAATATTGACCCCTGTTCAGCGAAAGCTGAAAACATCTAACATATAGAACAGTTCATTTTTTCCTAGGGAAAAATTTGCTGTTCCAGTCACACCAAACAAACAGCAATCCACACACATAGACCTACAATCTTACACCTAACCCTACACTAAACTATACACACACCACTAACTATCCACTTGCCTTAACCCAAGTCCTAACCCTAAGGTCCGTCACTATTGCACACTCACCTCACCCGTGCCCTAACCCTAAATCACCTAACCCGCACTAACCCACAGGTCCACACAATCGCACACATACTTAACCTGCGCCCTAACCCTAACTCACCTAACCCGCACTCAATCGCACACTTACCTGAACCTGACCCGTAACTTTCCACCACAGCACTGAAAATACCGAAGCAACAGAAACGGACAACTGAATTCTTTCCCTAGGAAAAAATTTGGTTTTCTGTTGCTTCAATATTTTCAGCTTTCGCTGAATATGGGTCAATATTGGAACATTCAAAGTTTTGAAACTTCGATGTTCTAATATAGACCCTCATTTCTGTAAGAACACAAACAATGTCTAGTATATTCAGTTCCCTGGCAAGTATTTTAACAGTCTGAAGCAATTGTTGTTCCTGATCATATATTTTGAATGATTTCCTTACTAATGTTGTTGAATCAATATTATTCCAGTCTGTTTCTGGTAAATTTAGGTCCTCAGCCACTATTATTCTTTCTTCTTGTGTTTCATGCATAAAATGTATGAATTCCTTTAGGTCATCAGCACTTGACTTTGGTAGTTTGTATACTCCAAAAATTTATAAAACTTGGAAAATAAACACCAAAGGTACCAAATAATCCACTAAGTAATCCAAGGCACCCAGGAAACGTAGTCAGCCACTGTACAAGGTACCTGGGATCCACATTTAAATACAGTGACAAGGGGCTCATTCCTCTTAATGGCACTCCAGCCAGCTCCGTGTTGGCATAACCATGTCCTCCACTCCTAAAGAGCCTCCCCAAAGCCACTTCCTCTGGAACTCACCCATTGTCACGATATTTAAATGTGGATCCCAGGTACCTTGTACAGTGGCTGACTACATTTCCTGGGTGCCTTGGACTACATACTCCAAAAATTGTTATATGTTCCAGGGTTGTCTTTATTGTCACAGTTACACAGTATATAATATTGGTGTTATCAGTGAATATGTACTAATCACAGGTCTCATAACTGTCTTTAATTACTATCATAACACGTCCGCATGATTTTATGTTAGAATGTTTGTTACAGTAAAAACATTTATACCCTGATAGAACTGATTTCCAGTCATTGTTCTTTAACCATGTTACACAAACAATAACATCAGTCTTGTGGGAAAGTAGCAAGTTTTCCAATAAAAAAACTTTATTATTAATGCTGCTAGCATTAACAACCATTAAACATGCATCAAATGTTGCTATCTGTGAACTGTTACATTTTCAACCTGGCAAAAATCCATCCTTGTGTTTTCAAATATTGTAAAATATGTGCAAAAATTCTCTTCCTTGATTTTGACAAGTGCATGCCATCCTGTCTGAACATATGTGCCCAAAATTAAGCTCAGATGCTCTACACATTTCTATTTTTTTAAATGGGACATTTTTTTCATGTAGGTATTTACCCCAAAAATATTTTCATTCACTGTGACATGACTCTTTTCTATATGTGATTTGTGAAAAATATGCCCTAACATCTGTACAAGCTATTCTAACTAAGTGGGCTGTAAGTTCTCTACTAACAGTCAGAGAGTCTGTGTGAATAAGATAATTTATACCGACATAAATAAAAACAGATCTGTACTTCCTTACATGAAGGCATTCTAAGGCCTGCCTTGCATCCTCTGTTTTTGCTCCTGGCAAGCATAACACTATTTCATTCTTCATTATCTTCTCTGCAAATGTAAGTATCAGTTCCTTTAATAATTGAATCTATAAGTACCAATTCCTCTAATAATTGAATCTACAACCCCTTTTTCCCATTTCTGCATATGGGGTTGGGGTGTCACTTCAACACTGAGAATTATCTAGAGCCAAGGTACACATACAAGAATATCTTTTTAGACCAGATCAGAAGAATCTTTAACTTCTAATTCAATAATATGTGCGCTATCAATTGTTATAAAGGGATTCTCCATCACTATTAGTCTTATTAATCCCACTTTTCATTACTTATTTCATGTGCAAGCATACAATTTTCATTCAGCTGTCTTTGTACATCCACAGCTTGAGCCATGTTGTCATAGTCTTTCTCCTCTTTTTTCTTACAGTAATGTTCTTCAGTCCTTCCATGTTCAGTTTTGATTTCTTGTTTTTCACCTACTTCTTGCCTCTTTTTTCTACTTTCTCTTTTGGAAACATTATGTATTTTTCTGTATACTGAAAGTTTTCTGATAGAAAAATACTATCATTCCTATCTGTGTGTTACATAACAAAGCAGTGCCATTTTTAGTCTTTATTCTCTTTGCCTGACTGATATTTATCAGTTTTGTTCTTCCTTGTTATTTATTGTGAACCTCTTCCTTCCTTTCCTTTATTATTTCTTTCTATATACTTTGGCTCCTCAGATTGCTGAATACTTGTATTCAGAATTCCTAAAGTTGTCACTGGCACTATCTTGTTTCATAGGGGTTGAGTGACCTTTGCAGACATTAGATATCCTTTCGTAAATTAGTTCTATTTGCTCTTTGCTTAACATTATTTATCTCATAAGTTTAGTCATCAATATAGGTAATAATAGTCCTCCAAGCCATGCCAATTGCAAAAATGCAAAAGTGCAATTGTCATCAGTAAAACTAAATTTATTACTAATATTGGTAAGCATCTCATCCAACTTTTGACATGATGAACACTGACTACCAGTGTTATCAGGTATTACATAGCAGTTATTATATTGTACAAGATATTTGTGCTTTAGCAAATCATTAATGGCATGGTCATTTAAAGAATCCATATTTAGATGCAAATGAATAAAACATTTTAAAAGAAAAGAATAATCAAAAATAGGTTACCACTGAATTTAAAGAGAACCAATCATGCTGTTTTACTCATGCCTCTCATTAATCTTCCTTCTCCTTTCTACCATAACAACTCCTCCAGCAACACTACTACAAAAGCATACCCCAGCTATTACCTCATCATCACCACTCAATCCCTCCACCACAAGCTTCTCCCAAATAACCCCAACACTGATCTCTATACTGATCTTCTTCTATTCCCACCCTAAAGTCCTCAGTACTAAGCACTACAACCTAAAACTGATACAAAAACCCAAATTACTTAAAACTTCTAAAACAACTAGATGTTTTTTCATGGCCTTAAACTTGTTCAGGGACATTCATCCCAACCCAGGTCCCATTCCTACTACACAGACAAAAAAACTAAAACGTATCGCTCTTAATATCAAGAGCATGTGCAATGAATGGACACTCTTTCATGCCTCGCTAATACAATCTAACCCAGACATCCTTGCTGTTATAGAGACTTGGCTAAAACCAGAAAACAAAAAGATACTGAAATGTTTCCCCTTTGTTACAGCATTATCAGAGCAGACAGAGCGCTTAAAAAGGGTGGCAGAATAGCCCTAATTTTCCCTACCAACTTGATAGTATCCTCATGTTCAAATAATGTACCAAAATTCTGCAAAGCTGAACATTTATATCATTTCTGAAACTTAACTCATCTAAGAACATCTAAATACTTGTTTTATACATCCCTCCTGGGCAACACATTCCCATTCTAGAAAATATTCTAGCCTGGCCATCTGAAACAATACCTAACAAAACCATTATCCTACAGGATGTTAAAACTGACTGGCAGACACTAACCTCACACCACCCAACAAACAGTCTGTGACTTTACTCAACTTATAAATACTCCTACCAGATATAGCAAACTTAACATCTAACACTCCACCCTGGACTGGATAATACTAGTCTTGAGCCGTTCTAACGTTACATTCGCAGGCACACTCCTCGACTTCTTAAGTGACCACCTACCAGCCCATACTCACAGGACTATCACTCAACTCACTAGTTCAAACTATATGCAACCTACAAAATTTCAGTAATGAGGTATTTAATGAATCTTTAAAAGATATAGACTGGTTCATCCTAAAAAAAAAAGATTTCCCCTTAATGATACAGCTGAACATTTCAACAGCACCTTCCTAAGCATTCTTAAGTCCATAGCCCCTCAGCGAACAAAAGGAATAAAAAATAATCATGCCCCATGGTTCACCAAATCATGTAAAATTCTAATGAAAGACAGGAAAAAAGCATGGACTGCCTGTCTATAGAATAAAAACTACATAATTCTTTAGTTATATAGACAACTCCTTAATCAAACAAAAAGACAGATATTGCATGACAAAAAAAATCATACTATTCAAGATAACAACAAAAACAACCCTAAGAAATTCTGGTCCTCTGTAATGTCACTACTCAACCCAGGATATAAAAATAATGCCAATCCATACTCCAATACATCGCCTCTTCAAACAACCACCAAATTCAACACATACTTTGTAGAGTCCATATCCAACTTAAAAGTAAACCCAACTCAGCCACCCCAACTCACTACTTCTACTAATACCCTCAATACTTAACTCTACACACCCCACACATTACACACACACAACCAATCCCTCACTCATAACCAAAAATTGAACCATCCCCAGCTTACATTTCAGCCCATCCCTTTATCTGAAATAAAAAACAACAAAAACTGAAACCTTGCTCAGAATACCTAAAGCTTGCTGCAGAGGTAATAGCATTCCCTTATAGCATCTTAATTAATAGATCCATAGCTGAATCACGTCATGTCCATAACCTATGACAAAGATCACACATTATCCCTTTACATAAGGGAGGCAACTCCACTGACATCAGTAACTTTCATCCTATTGCAATCTTGTCCCCCCTATAAAATGTGTGCACGTACAACTCCTTCACCATCTTACACACAACAACATACTTTCTCACACTCAACATGGGTTTAGACTTGCACACAGTACCTCAACAGCTTTTTATATTTCATAGACTTTGTCAGTAAAGCCAGTGACACTGGCAAACTAGTATCTGCAATATTTCTAGATTTGTCAAAAGCATTTGACATGGTATCTCACCCCAGACTCCTTAAAGAACTTTCCAGCACTGGTCTATCCTCTTTATCACTTCATTGGTTTTCTAGTTACTTAGCTGACAGGCAAGCAGTAAAATGGCAGGCCTGTATCTCCCTATATCACATCATCCCCACAGTTGTGCCTCAAGGATCCATCCTATTACTATTTAATGTCTTAATCAATAACTTACACACATCCTCCTGTGAAGGCACTTTAATCCAGTATGCAAATGACTCCACTTATCAGACACATTAACTCACCTACAACACATAACACAACAAGTTTATCTTCCATAGAAACATGGCTCTCCAATTCTGAACTCATACTGAACCCCCCCCAAAAACAAAGCTCCTTCTCTTCACCCACAAACCTCATAGCGCCAGCAAAACAAACTTCAAGATCTTTTCAGCGAACAATACTGAAATTGAATTGGCTCAGCATACCAAACTACTAGGTGTCACAATTGACGATAATCTCAAGTTTGACCTACACATATAAAACAGTATAACAAAACACCAAGAACTAGGCATGCTATACAGTAATAAAAACTTCCTCACAGCAGCTACCAAAATTAACCTGGCCAAAACCTACCACCCCAATTCTAAGTAAATTACAGACCCCCCCTAAGAAAAAAACTAGAAAGCTGCTATAACAAAATCACCAATTTGTCATAAACTCAGCCCCTCTAAGTTATCACTGTAAAGCCCTACATTCCCTAAGATGGTTTGAACTCCCCCTCCACCTGCAATATGTACAACTTACTAAGGTATGCAAAATTATCCACAGCCCCATAGCTTGTCCTGCTCTTTGCTCATTAATCAACTTTTATATCCCAAATAAATATCTCAGATCTGAAGACAAACATCTCCTCACAACTTATAAACCATAACAAGACCCCAGGCCTAAGCCTCTACTCCTGCTCTGTGGCAAAACTATGGAACTCCCTTCTTTTAACTGTCAGAACTGCTACTAACCTGCACTCCTTCAAAACCTCCATAAAAGAATACTTCAACAAAGCTTGGATTTGCTCCGATATGAGCCCAAGCTGAGGTACTCTTATAACTTTTTCTACCTGTATTCTCTTTATCCCCGCTACTAACTTACCCAACCCTCCCTTCCTCTACACATACTCCCCTGAGATTGCACACATACCTTTTTCACATCTATTCCCACTATCCTCTCTATCACACCCTACCCTTCTCTACTCGTACTATCCTAGCCCTTCACCAATATTATCTGTTACCATATTTCATGACCTCCAGAATATTAATAATCATTATGACAATCATCTGTTATGTAAATAATGCTGCATCTTTCTGTTATCAGGCTTCCATATAATTTAGATGTAAGGCCCAAGCGGGTGCTCCTTTGAAAGTGAGGAGAATAGGAGGCAACATGGAGTTTTATTTGCTTCAAAGGAAGCGACTGTGAGTGCTACAGAATAGGAAGAAGAGGAGGTAGCTTATCCTCCTCTATCTGCAGTTCAACAACCTGGTTATATGAGAGATAATTTTCGGAATGACTGACATAATGGGAGCTCCAGTCTACATAATGAGATCTCCAGCTGCAAACAAGGGCGTTTGGACATGACAGGGGACAAACAACAACAATGGCAGGGGTAGAAGAAAATGGTATTGACTTAAGACTCTTATGTTTAATGTACAAGAATCACCTTTGTCTTATGATAATAATTTGGTTTTGAATTTGTCCAGGTGTGTTTTAACAGGCCTAGAGTTATCTGTGTTAAATTGTGGATTGAAATTTATACCCACTGTATTAAAACCTGATTTATTTCATTTTGTCAGAAAGCTTAATTTACTAAACTATTTTTTAAAAGACAATGTGATAATAATTGTTTGAATGATACCTTAGATAGTTCTGTAAATTGTTGTGATGATATTTGTTTTTCTTGTGACTCATTTATGCAGGAAGATATAAATGCATACTGTTTGCTTGACAAGTGTTTCATGTAAAAGTGATTTTATTCCTCCATTTTTGAATGAGGTCATTAAGAATGTTTCTGCAATGATTAATTTCAATTTGGAAAAGATATATAATATTTTTTTAAAAAAATAAAAATAATGTGGATTATAATCTAACTAAACCAGAATGGTTAGCCTTAAAAATATTAGTCAATGTAGTGACCTTGTTATTAAACCATCAGACAAGGGCCATAAGATAATTGTTATGCATTATACTCAGTATAAAAAAATGTGTGATGATAATTTAAATGACAGTAGTGTGCAAGAAAGGGTTACTATATCTGAACATGAACAAGCCCTTATGGACTTCCAGAATCTGATTAATAATGGTTATAGATTGAGTTAATTTTGTAAGGAGGATGTGAAAAAAAGTTTGTTATCCAGGGATGCTCCATGGTGAGATTTTATTGTTTACCAACAGTACATAAGAGTTTATCCTCTACACCGGGTCATCCTATAATATCAGCTACTAATTATTTTTTCATAATGGAGGGTTGCTATTACATAAATATTTATTGGTACCAGTTATTCAATTTAATTCATATATACATGATACATTTGATCTTTTGGAGAAGATTCACTTTAGTGAGTGAAAAATGGAGAATTATTGGCTTACACTGGATGTTAGGAGCCTCTATACCAAGACTGCACATTCATTAGGTATAGAGGCAGAGAGTTATTTTTTATGTGATAGTCCCTTGATTAAGTATGTGGTTGATTACTTCATTGTAGTTTAAGACATATTTTTTTTAATTTAATTGTGAATTGTTCATCAGATTAAGGGAACTGGAATGGGGACTCCATTTGCCCCCATGTATGCCAACCTCTTTATGGAGTTATTTGAAATTAGACATCTTTATAAGTTGAATTTTTATAGAAAACATGTGATTAAATATTTCAGATTTATTGATGAGCTAATATTTTTATGTGAAGGTAGAGAAACTTTAATTAATGATTTTGAAAATGATTTACAAGAAAATAGCTTTGATCTTAAATTTGATATTTTGCAGTTTGGTAGAAAAGTAATCTTTTTGGATGTTGAAATTGAAAGTGTATCATGTGAAGGTATAAAAACTAAGGTTCATGGGACATTTATTGATACTAATAATTTTTTGGATGTAAAAATTGCCATCCCCCATATTTGATAGATTTGCTACCTTATAGTGAACTATTATGTATTTTAGACTATGCAATGAAGAAAAAATATTAGTAAATGAGTTATATAGAACATGTGGCCAATTTAAACAGAGGGGTTATAATTTACAAATTATTGAGAAAGCGTTATATAGATTATTTGGTAGTTGTCCACTTTGCTCCCCTACCCTATCCCCATTCCCACCCATCCCCATATCAATTACATATATACATTTAGTTATAACACCCCTTTTTCCCCTCCAACCAATCAGAGCCAGGCTGCCAGTACCTCCTACACCTGTACATAAGCTCCACCCATATAGGTAGCATACAATCAGCTGCAATTACCTCAGAGTCCAATAACCTCTCCCTCCTATTAACTATCCACCTACATCTCATCTCAGTTTTTGTCAACACTAAATTACACATTATGCCACAAAGTAAAACCCACAGCATCCTCTTATTCTCCTCCACAGCCATTCTTCTCTTACTTACCTACTTAACTTCTCCTCCCTCCATTAACTCTTCCCACCCTGTTTCTGCCACTTTATCCTCACAACCCCATACCAATAGCAAAAGCTTCTCCAACATCTCACCATTTCTCTTCAACTTACAAACCCATCTCCTAACTAAATCTAAGTACCCACCATCATCACCAAGCCAATATTCACTTAAACTGTGCTTAATAAGCCCAACTCTCCAACCTTGCACCACTCCAAACATCTCACACCCAAGTCTTCACCCTAAGTGGAGATATACACCCCAACTCTGGTGCAACCAACTCCACAAGACATACTGAAAGCTCCAGTTCCCAAAACCTACTCATAACAACAGCTAATGTCTGTAGTATATGTCCATAGTATTTGTAACAAAGTCACAGAATTCCAAGCCTGGCTTTCTCTTTACACTCCAGATATTGTTGCAGTTACTGAAACATGGTTGAAACCATGTATATCTGATACTGATATAACCCCCCAGGGAACAACATACTTAGACATGACTGCTTGCACAAAAAAGTTGGTGGCATTGCACTAATCTACCATAACTCCTTAATCATAACACAATTTTCCAAATCTGTTCCAACCTTCAGTACCATAGAGTTATTACCAGCAATGCTGCATATCAACAAAAGAAAACAAGTTTGTATTGTAGTACTATACATTCCCCCAGGTCAAACATACCCATTTTAGAAGACTTTCTCTCCTGGGCAACCCAAAATATCTCAAACAAAACAATTATTTTGGGTGATACTAATATAAATTGGCAATTCCTTACATCCAAATACCCCTCTAACAGCATAAACCTTTAGTGATTTACCCAACTCATCACAGATCCCACACATATAGTAAAAAACAAAATTACTCCACCCTTGATTGGATTCTCATTTACATCCCCATAAATACACTCAAACAAGAACCCTCCCAAGCATCTCTAGTTCATAGGTTCATAGGTAGGTACTAGGCTATTGGCCGAAGGGCCTATGTAAGCCTAGCCAACAAGGTTTACTGGCTTACTCCACCCAAGAAAGTTATTTTCCTGTGCCACTGTTGAGCAGAGACACAGAAGTGATCCCTGGGGTATTTCTTATTTCCCATCTACTCATCAAGATTTTTCTTGAAGAGTGCTAATGAAGAACTTTGCTTGACATAGATGGGTAGCCTGTTCCAGAGTATGGAAAGTCTCTGGGACAGGAATCTATCCCTCCAGCATGTCCTTTCTATTGTGATGACAAGGTTTAGGCCCCTAGATCATATAGCTCAGAGGGATTGAGATTTCTTTAGGTGTAGCTTGTCCAATGGCTCTGGTTTGACATAGCTTTATATGTTAGGCAGAGATCAGATATGCTACGGAGTAAAGCTGGAGTTTTTTGAGGCGGTCAGTGTAGGGCATTTGTTTGAGGCCCGTAATCCTCTTTGTGAGGTACTTCTGTGGCCTTTCCAGCTGCTGCAGATATCTTATGACCACTTATGATTTGTGTTACTATTTGAGTGACCACTTACCTGCCTTCACTCACAGAACCCAAACACTAATAACAAAAGCCCATCTGTACAAAACATCTAGAATTACTACCCATTTCAGTCAAAAGGTATTTATAGACATATTAAATGCCCCAAACTGGTACCCAACTAAAACACTCCCATTAGATGAAGCAGTAGAGTACTTCAATGACATCTTTCTTAATGCTCTCAACAGTCTTGCCCCTATGCGAACAAAACAAATTAAGCAGAACCATGCCCCTTGGCTATCAAAACACACTAAACAGACTCGCATTGCTAAGGACAAAGCATGGAATGAGTGGAGTAAAAATAGAATCCCACAAAATGAACTAAAATACAAACAACCCCATAACACTGCAAAAAAGCTAGTCATTACCAACAAAATAAACTACTTCTCCACTCAACTCAACTCCCAAAACTCCAATCCACAAAAGTTCTGGAAATCTATTTCCTCACTCCTTAACCCAGGAAGCCAACAAAATCCCACACCATCTCCTGAGAAAGACTCATTAGAAATTGCCCATGCCTTTAACACCCACTTCATTAAAACCATTCAAAATCTTGTCAATGACTCCTCAACACATGCTAACTCTACCCCAAATAATTCAGATAGTAACACAAATCCTCCCTCCCCTAATTCAAACATAACCTTCCCCCTTTAAACAATACCTCCAATAGCATCCCACTCACATGTACCATTACTCTACAACCTGTATCAACCTCACTAGTGCATAAACTATTAAGTAAACTAAAGCAAGGCTCTCCCTCTGCAGATAGACTCCCAGCAGAATATTTAAAGGTTGCTTCAAGTGCTATAGCATACCTTGTTACCATTCTCATCAATTGAGCCATTTCTGAATCATACATTCCACTACATTGGAAAAAATCCCTTATAACTCCCCTACATATAGGTGGTAACACTGATGATCTCTCTAATTACCAGCCCATCTCCATGCTGTCTCCTCTATCTAAAATCCTGGAAAAGTGTATACACACAAAACTGTTAAAATATCTCACTAACAATAACTTACTTGCCCCAACCCAGCATGGGTTTCACCCAGCACACTGCACTACCACTGACTTACTTTCATTCACCAACACTGTTAACAAAGACTTAGATGGTCTAATAACCTCTGTATCCTATTGGATCTATATAAGGCTTTCTATACAGTATCACACCCTAAACTGCTAATACAACTACAGTCCTTAAACTGCTCCCCACATTCACTGGTCTGGTTCTCCAACTATCTTTCTAACAGGCAACAATCTGTCAAATGGCAGAACAAGCAATCTGAATAACTCCTGAATAAAACAGGAGTTCCCCAGGGGTCCATTCCTGGACCACTATTATTTAACATTTTCATCAATAACCTCCACAAACCTTCCCATCTTAGTACAATAATCCAATATGCAGATAATTCTACAATAATCCCCTCTGCCAACAACCTGACAGACCTTCAATATCTAGCACAAAAAGCATTCACTTCTATTGAATCCTGGGTAAATGATGCACAACTTCTTCTCAACCCCAACAAATCCAAACTCTTAATATTCCCATCCAAACCCTTAAATCAGGACTTTAATATTATCTCACAAAATAATACCAAAATAGAACAAGTAAAATCATCGAAACTGCTAGGCATCACTATAGATGACAAACTATCCTTCGATAATCACATTCATAATGTAATCAGAAAAACCCACTTCAAAGATGGTAAACTATATAGACATAAACATTTCATGAGCACACCCACTAAGTTAAAACTAGCCAACTCTCTTATCCTCCCCACCCTTCTTTATGATAGCCCTATTTTTACCAACATACATACAACTCTTAAAACTAAATTACAGTCCTGCTACTATAAAATAGCAAAGTTTGCCTGTAGTATGCCATCCCAAACACATCATTGCCTTGCATTACACAATATTAACTGGCTTGACTTCTCCCACTATCTACAATGAACCAAATTAACACTTATCCACAAACTACTATATAACCCCAACTTTTGCCCCTTTCTTCAGACCATCCTACATATATGCACCCCTGCACGAAATCGTAGGTCCTCAAGCAAACAGCTCCAAAGTATATCGAAGCCCAGCAAACATGCTGGACAAAGCCTTTACTCCTTCATTATCACCGAAGCATGGAATTCCTTGCGTTCAGCTATTACTTACATAGACACCTTAAAAGCTTTCAAAACTGCACTAAAATCCCATTACCTCAACAATCAAACATGCTCCTGTAACAACTCACATAAACCTCATTAAATAGATCACTATCTCCAATACTACTCTACATCAAATAATGTCTTTTAACTCACATACCTTGGCTTTTTGTCCATATTTCTTTTTTCTACACCTTTTGCAGCAGATTTATAGAAAAATAGTGTCTGGGGGCATGGCCAAGATGCCAGTCTGATAGCAGAAATCCATAGCTCTGCTTAGATTTTCATATTCTGATAGGAAATATACTTTAATTTTTTAGAAAAATCTAACTAAAAGTATACTAAAAGATAGATGAGCATAGACTCTATTATTTTCTAAAAATGTATACATATTCAAGGGAATTTTTTAATTATTCCTTTTAAGAAGTTTTCTACTGGAGATCTCAACATGAGCAACTCGAAGAACCCACACCAGGAGAGTGCAGTGAAGAAAGAACTGCATCTTATAATAACAAACATCCAAGAACTGTCACTAAAAACATGAGCAACATGAAGAACCCACACCAGGAGAGTGCAGTGAAGAATTACATCTTATAATAACAAACATCCAAGAACTGTCACTAAAAACATGAGCAACGTGAAGAACCCACACCAGGAGAGTGCAGTGAAGAAAGAACTACATCTTATAATAACAAACATCCAAGAACTGTCACTAAAAACATGAGCAACGTGAAGAACCCACACCAGGAGAGTGCAGTGAAGAAAGAACTACATCTTATAACAACAAACATCCAAGAACTCTCACTACAAATGGACAAATTTGAAACAAAATGGATATTATCAAACATGAATGCAGTAAACAACTGTTAACTTCTAAATGGAATAGTAAAAAAAAAAAAAACAATCTGAACAGATTCTTGCCTTACAGGAAACAGTAACTGACCTAGATACTAGAGTGACAGAAAATGAACATCACAATGAATTTCTTCTGAAACAAAACACCAGGCTGACTGAGAAACTGGAAGACCTTGAAAGTAGATCAAGGAGGAATAACATAAGAATATATGAAATACCTGAGAAAGAAGAGGGTACTAACTTGATTCAGTTCCTCAATAAGTGGTTTGCATCAGCACTAAACATGCTTGAATCCCTGTCTTTTTGGAGTTGATAGGGCTCATCGGTCCCTGGCAAATCCAGCTTAGACTCTGAGTTCATCTAACCCCAGGTCCATAATAGTTAGATTTCTTTCCTCACAAGACAAGGACTTAGTGCTGAAATCAGCTTGGACTAATTCCCCTATCAAGATGCAAAAAAAGTTATTCATTTTGACAATGACTACACCTCTACAGTCATATCCAGAAGAAAGGAGTGTGCTCCTCTAATTAAGTCATTGAAAACAGCCAATATTAATGCTCAAATTATTTTTCCTGCAAGAATAAAAATCACCTTGCCAGAAGGAGTGAAGGTCTTTGATTCCCTACAAGAAGCAGTAGAATTTATCCAAAAGAAGAAAATACTGTTGGACATAGAAGAAATGGAATGGTCCTCACACAGTTTGAAGAGACAGGGAACAAAAATATGGATGGTCTGTGAAGAAAGGAGCAAACAAAACTAAGAAACTAAAGGACAAATGAATAAATTCCTTCTAATTTTAAATGCTTTGTTTTATGAATCATAATATATTTGATTCTGGAAAATCTCTATAGTGTAAGGTCATGTGAATCATCTTTATTATTAACTTTCTCTTTTCCTTTCTATATCTACTTTTTCTAATTACATATAGTACTAAGTATTTAAATAACATTCTCTCTCTTTCTCTCTCTCTTCTTTCTTCCTATTCCTTTTTGTTACTAATGTTCCTTTTCTCTCTTTTCCCCACTATAAGTACTTTACATACTTTTCCCTTTTAAATAGCTACAAATGATATATATATTCTAATTCTTCAGTAATAGTATAATTTGACTTAATACCAAAGTGCATTTTTTCTAGTGGGTCAGTGGTGGGGTAACAATATGTTTCTGATTAGTGTTTCTAACTAGATGTTTTAGACTCTTTGTTTAGACACATATAAACATTAATACAGTACATTAATGGTGTTTCATAGAGGGCTAAATATAAGTTTTATATATATATATATATATATATATATATATATATATATCTTAGGGTCTTTTTCCCTCTGGTCTGGTTAATTGGTGGGTAAATTATTGAAATGTTATAAAATGATTTCTGATTTGAGGCAGCTGTTGTTACTTTTAAATAGCTGTTTTTATATGAAAAGGTTAATTTTTTCATGATGTTGATGTTTTGTGAGGAAACTGATGGTCTGTGTGATTGTTCTCATTGTGGAGATTCATGACATGCACTGACAAGGCAGCTTGAGTGGTTTTTTTTTCGCTTTCTGTAAACTCTAAAAGCTTTAAGATTTGCTTTCCCACCTAAAATGCTTTTTTTCCTCACTAGAGGCAACCTCTGCTGTGCATGTGCCTATTTAGATACTTTTTAACAAGTTTATGAAGCTGCAGCTTGAGGAAACAACAGTGATGACATTACTTGATCGTTTGAACTTGTTAAATGGCTGTATTTAGAATTCTTTTCTCTTGAAATTCTGTTTTACTTCACTTAGATACTTTAAATGGTAAATAATTAGTTCTGATAAAAGTGTTTAATGCCTTTGAAATACCAATGTTCTTTTATAGATGCATACATTCTGCAGATTCAATAACACTTTTAGTAACTAAATGACATTAAATGAGCTAGGCGCTGCATTAGAAAACTCATTATGCATATTAACATCGGTCTTATGTTACATAACTAAACCTTTAGTAACTAAACAGAGGGCCATGAGGCTTTTTTGTAATAAGTGTTTTATATATATATATATATATATATATATATATATATATATATATATATATATATATATAGTCAACAGATCCTTACATGAAAAATGTTAGACAGATGACTGACAAAATGGTTAAAACATCTGATGTTTCTTGAAAAGTCTTGGAAATATTGACAAACTTCTTATCCTTCAGCATCTGTTTATACATACTTTGATTTGATGTGTATTTCTGACATATCTACTTATCAGAGGTGCTATTATTGTATGTGACATATTCATATAGCTTCAGTTATATTGGACACTCTCATTTTAATATATATTTCATAGACACAGATTTCTTTAGTTGCTTTCATAATGCTTTTCTTTTTTGTTTTTATACTATATTCTTAGCAGATATGGATAATTTGTGTCTTTTGGTGTTGGAGAGGTGGTGGATGGATGGTTTAGTTAAGTTTTTAACTAAACCAGAAACTTTATGTTTCATGTATGTGTTTGTAAATAGTGAGACAATTATATATATATATATATATATATATATATATATATATATATATATATATATATATTCAATGTTATATATTTTTATGTTTATATTTTTTTATTTGAAACTATACATTTTTCCCGCTCAGTATGCATTATTTATTCATGAGATGTTTATCTATTGGCTCATTTGAATTTTTGGCATACTATATATATACGTATATGTTTTTAAAGTTTTTTTTGTCTGATGAAGTCTGCTGTATTGACGAAAAATGCATTGTGATTGTCTAAGCGTTTCACATTTGTGTTTGGGTTGCTTCTAATAAACCTTGCCATTTTACTTCAGCTGTCTGGTGCCTGGCTTCTCCTCTATTCAGTGCCTGGTGGATTGTTTATTAGTTTGCGGTTTGCACTGTTCTTCCATTTCTTTGGGGTATTAGTTTTGGGTTTTTGAAAGTAGTGCTTAATGCATGTTATATATCCATGATAAGTAAGTTTTCATTAGATTTCCAGTCAACACGGAAGAAAAGCCTTTCAGTAAGTAACACCATATGCATTATAGTCAATGACTTATAAATGTTTATCATTAAATATTAATAGTTTGAACAATAATGTCAAAAGAGCTGGTTTGCTTAAATATATCAAAATGCATAAAGCCCAGATAATCTTTTTACAGGAAACCCATCTATTAAAAAAAGACATACAAAAATACTCATTTAATGGCTATACCATTCTGGCTGATTCATGTTTTAAGACTAAGAGAAGGAACACTCTTATTCTATGGAAAAATACTTATACTATGCCAAGAATTATAGATACAATTTCAGATAAAGATGGGATGCTAAGCATGGTTATTTTGGAAATCAATAGGTAATATTATACTTTGATTAATACATACTGGATACCAGGGCTAAGTACTAAATATGTTGACAAATATCTGGACCTGATTACTTTAAATGCAAAAGGGGAAATTATAGCAACAGGTGATTTTAACTGCCTATTATCAGGCAATGATACTTCTAAAAATGGCCAAAAAAAACTAATATCTCAAGCCAAGAAGTTCAGTGACTTTACAAACCAGATGAACCTTAAAGATATATATGGTCTAAGAGAACATTATTCCTTATTCTATACTCACTATTCATATTGGTTTGATACACAAACAAACATTGATAAGGTCTTTGTATCAAATAATATATACTCAAAAATAAGTGACATATCTATAATGACTTGTCCACTTTCAGTCCATAATGCTATAAACTTTACATTAACTACGCATACAGATTATTTAAGATTTCTACAGAGAATTCCTGCTTACATAACTAAATTAAAAGACTTTAGGGAATGGATAATGAAAGAAATAGACATGTTTATGGAAAATGATAATGGTGAAGTGACTGATACATGACTAATACTATACTATGGGACACCTTTAAAATTTATATATATGGTAAAATAAAATCTTGGTACCTTAAAAAAGGAGAGAGTGGGACAAAGAACTTTTACACTTACAAAAAAAAATAGAGAAGATAAAAATGGATGGAAAACAAAATAACAAAGTAGCACATAACAAAATTACTAAGTTAAATCAAAAATACTTAGAAGTTCTGAATCATAAGTTAGCCATAAACCTGGAAACTTTTAAATTACAATCTTTTGCTGTAAATCCTAAATATCTACATAAAATAGCAGTAAGATCCAAAAAAAATAAACAAATCAAAATCTTATTAATGAGATTAAATATAAAAGTGATGGTTCAGTTAAGAGTACATCTAACTTAATGGGCATATTAGAAGCGTTCAAAAACTACTATAAAGATATAAATAATGACACACCACTTTTGGGGACAGATAATGTAATAAATACTTTTATTCAAGAAAATATAACTACTAAGGTGTCAATGCAACAAAATAACATATTAAATAAACAAATAACATTAACAGAAGTGAAAGAGCAAATAGAACATTTAAAAGGTAATAATGCTCCAGGACTGGATGGAATAATTCCTGAATTATATAAGGTTTTTCCTGAATATATAATAAAGAAAATGAGTGTTGTTACTATGGTTAAGCAAAAATGTTTAACTCCCCCATCGAGGAAATATTCAATTATATCCCCATTTTAAAACAAGGTAAGGACCCCAAATCTTGTGATTCATATAGGCCAATTTCATTACTAAACACTGATTATACAATTTTCATGACAATATTAGCTAATAGGATAAAGAAAATATTACCTAATCTAATACATAATGATCAGACAGGGTTCATTCTTCATGGAAAAGTGCAAGATAACATTATTAAACTACTATCAATAGATATAGCATGCAAATACAAAAAACAACTAACTGTTATCAGCCTAGAGTTAGAAAAGGCTTTTGATTCTATTAGTTGGTCTTATCTACAAAGAATTATGATTGGATTTGAATTCTCTTCAGATTTTGTCGACTTATTAATGAAAATTTATAGTGGGGCACAAGCTTATGTGAAAATCAGATCATGTCTATCCTCACCACTAGAAATCCTCAAGGGAACTAGACAAGATTGCCCTTTGTCACCATTATTGTTTGCTCTTTCAATGGAAACTTTTGCTACATATATCAAAAACAAGCAAAATATAAAAGGCTTTCAAGTTAATAAGGACTATTGTCCTAAGATACAATTATTTGCTGATGATGTGTTGCTAGCGTTGGATGATATTGATGGTTCTTTGCACAATGTTATAAATACCTTAAGCAAGTTTGAAAGAATTTCAGGACTTAAATTTAATCATAATAAATCCAAAACATTACTAATTAACAAAAAGATCAACAAAAACCTAAGAGAGAATAGCCTGTTTAATTGGGAGAATGATGTATTAGAATATTTGGGTGTCAGTATAAAGAGTACATGGAAAAAGTCTGTTAAACTAAACTACAATAATTTAATAACCACCATTAGTGAACTAATCAAAAGATGGAATAAAATGTTCTTCACAACGGAGGATATGCTCTCTTTAATTAAAATTATAATTTTTCCTAAAACTTTGTTTTATATACAGTCATTGATACTACTCCCTCCCAAAAAACTTATTTAAAAAATTAGATTCCATGCTACTTAAATTTTTATGGTTCCCTTTAAAACCTAGGATTGCATATAAATGGCATATTAGAGCTTGGAACAGTAATATGATAGCATTCCCTAACTTAGATCTTTATTCCAAATCAGTTATAATTAATGTAATATTACATTCAATCTCACCTACCTATATATCTGGCTGGAAAATAATACATGAAATTCATATACCTGATGTCAGAACTACAGAAACTCAATTTAAGGAACAATATGGAATAAGTAGAGTTCATTGGCTTTTATGTGAATTTTGTTTATTTAATAAGTAGTTTGATCATTTTTCTTATGGCATTAACATATTTAATAACTTTAAAAATATAATTGATTGTAATTACAACATTAAACAATTCCTATTTTTTATATTCCCTATAGCATACTCCTTTGATTGCCTAGATTCTTTCAATATCAATGTGATGCAAAAATTAAAGGAAAATAACTTGATATTCTGGCATCAGTTTATTGAAAATAAAAGTATCAAACCACTAAACTCTCTTCTATGTAGTTTTGATAATAGTCAAGGCAGTTGGTTGTATAAACACTCATTACGGCAGTTTATAGAAAACAAAATGAGAATATCAATCAACCTAAAGACTGAATCTATACCTAGTTTGATCCAGCTTTTTATTAGGTGTCGTGAAAAGACAGATGATCAAAAATTAAGTATCTCACCTATCTATAAGATACTAAGAGAAGACACTCTAAAGTTTGACTCAGATCTTTGGAATTACTATGTAAAGATTAATGGAGAACAAATATTTGATGAATCCAAAAAACTGTTATTGAAAGCTACATATGGTACCACCTCTTCTTCATTATATTGGAGATTGTATACATGGAAATTTATGAATAGGAGTTTCTATACTCCACATAAAATAAATCTTATACTCAAAAACAGTGAAATTAAATGTTGAAAATGTGATGAATTACTAGAGGCCAACTGGGTTCACATGTTCATTGAATGTAGAAATGTTGTTCAATACTGCAAAGACTTCAAATATTTTGTAAAGGCTTTATGGTCTGATAACTGTAATTTCTAACTCGCTAAGCCTATTCAATGTTCCTATACCTAATGTAATACCTAAAGCTCAGATTCAGTTACTCTGATCAATTCTTGCAATTGCCAGAAATGTTATTACTTTGAACTGGAAAAGTAAACAAGATTTGATGTTTAAAGAATTTATTAATTTAGCAAAAGTTGTTTGTAAAAAAGAACTGCAAACCATTTGTTATAGAACTCATAACATTACTCATAAAAAAATAGCATGGCAAAAATTGGAAAACATTTTGAACAAATACTGATAACTTCTCATGGATAAAATGATTGTTTATCATGGATGAATGTAAATATCATAAATTGTTTTGTTATTGTTTTATTATATTTGTTATATGTACATTTATGTATATTTATAATTAAAACAAAATAAAAATGTTTTTGGAAAAATAGTGTCTGAAGATATGAAACGAGTTTACATATGCCTGTATATGATTATAGTTTCCAAAATGTAAATACCTTAAACCTCTATAAATACTTAATGATATGCATAATGTTTACCTGAATTGATGACTGATGTGAAATTGTAATTGCAAATCTTGTTCCTTATGCTCTGCATATAGCTGGTGATGTTATGTAATTTTTTTTATAATCTTTTTTGGAGCTTTTCTCCCCAGGCCTATGCTGAAAATGGGTTTCTGACCCAGTGGACTTTCCCGATTACCAAATGTCTATAAATAAATAATAAGAATAAAAGTAGAAATATTATTGTGAATTATGGAAAAAGAATGAGCTATAATGCTAGTATGGTTGGAAAAAGTGACGAAATAATTTATTTTGTCACTAGATATAATGTAATAGATAGAATTTTTAATGTTGTTAAATCTCATTGGGATTTTGTTATTAAAAGATAGAATTTTAGGGTATTTTTTACCTAATAGGCCCTCTCTTTCTCTAAAGAGAGGACATAGTATTAAGGACATGCTTGTCCATAGTTTTTTTTCACCCCCTGATGCACGATTGATGTTAGAACCTACATTTTTTGGTACTGTATTTTGCAGAAATTGCTCAGTATGTACAGTGGCAACTGAGTAAATGTCAGGAAAATCCCACTAGGATAGCTGAACTTTATTTGGGGTTAATCAGAGTCTCTTTAATTGATGGCAGGTATGTACCCAAGAAGACTGAATGCTGTAATTGAATTAAAAGGTGCTTCAACAAAGTATTAGTTTAAGGGTGTGCACTCTTATGCAAACAGCTTATTGTATGTTTTTTACTTTTATATATTTTCCCCCTAACAAATTTATTTTTCAATTGAATTGTACAGGTTGTAGGTCACATTAAAGGTGGGAAAAGCTTTGAAATGATTTATTGTGGTCTCATTTTTTATATCACAAAAGCCTGGCATTTTAACAGGGGTGTGTACACTTTTTATATCCACTGTAGATACGTAGTAAAAACTTTTGAGAAAAATAATAATGTAGCATATGCCTCTAGAAATGTTTTTAGTTATAGCACAGAAAGTGTTATTTATGCTCTGAGGTGTTCCTGCAACCTCTTTTATATTGGAAAAACTAAGGTTAGTTTGCAGGAACACCTCAGAGATATTAAAAATAAAAAGGTTGAAAGCCTAGTAGCAGCTCATTACATATTATGCCATGAGGGGAATGGTAATTGCTTGAGGGGCAGTATTTTGGAAAGGATAGAAGGGTTTAATAGTTATGAAGTAAAGAGAAGATTATTACATAAAGAGACAATATTTATTTTGACATATGGTATTTTGGTACCTACTGGTTTAAACTTAGAATGCAAATGGAAAGTGTTATTATAGCTTAATTGGGTCAGCGTTTTTTATTGGATATGTGTTTTATTGTTTAATTAAAGTGTTAATGAATGTGTATTTATAAATGTTTTTTGAAAAAGTTTTTTTTATCTCTTTAAAGGATTGTTAGCCAAGGCATTAGAGAATAAAAGTCTTTACTATTTATAAAAATACTGGCCTTTTCAGTTGTGTTTTAATTTATTTGGATAGTTGTTTTGGGTTTTATATAATTTATGTTTGAACGCAATTACTTATTATGTCTGTTAAGTTTTTATTCTGACAAACTAATATGTAGTTTTTCAAATTTTGTGCTTGAATGTTATGACTTTATTATGTCTGTTAAGTTCTCTTTCTGATAAACTAATGTGTTGTTTTCATATTTGTACTTAAATATTATGTGTTTATTATATCTGTCTAGTTTTTCAGTCTGTTAACCATATGTATCTGGAGCTTTTCTTCCTGGGACACTGCTGAAAATGGGCACCTCATGACCCAGTCGGACTTATCTGGTAAACAAATGACAAACAAACAAATAAATAAATAAATAAATAAATAAAATCAACTTCTATGAGAAAAATCACACAAACACTGTACAACTAAATATTAAATTAAGTACAAGTAAAACTGATGCTCTGACCGTAGAAGTTGTGAAAGTCACACAAAAGCTGGAATTCCTTTACATCAGATGTGAATGTGAGCATTAGCTTCTGCTCACTATCGCTTGCAGTCACACCTCTTTTTAATAGTAAAGGTCAATAAATCACAAACCAAGACTGGGTTGTTTAGATAAGCTCTTTATATTGTACTTCATGGTATGAAATGAAAGCTTATACAATGCTAGAAAAAGCTTTGCACTGATATTTGGTGTCTAACTAACAATGCTTTGTGGATGTTTACATCAATTTGTTAATTAAAAATGGAAAACATGAATACATATCGTATTTCTGTCAATCTGTCAGAAACTGAGCAACATCAAAAAAATGCTTAGCACCATATTAAAGTATTACGCATGAACACAAGTCCTGCTGATAATTGAAATCTATCTACAATGATAAGAACAATATCATAAATTGGTATAATTACAGTAATAGTATTTCTTTTTTTGTGTATTTTATGATGCACTATAAAATCAACTTTATGTCTGGATGATGCATTAATATCACCCTTAGGAAGAGGAGTGTGTGCTGAACATGTTTCATTTCTGTACTTTCTTTATAACTTATGCAGGTCTAAAGATGTGCAGATTTGTTTATAGGAACTGCTTTTTAATTAAATTAGTTCAAGTGAAAGCAGTCCAGCAGTAAACCATGCAGGTGTTGAGGTGTTAAACTCCACTGTTGCTAGGATGTTAATAAGTTAAGGACCACCCCTCTGTCAGACACCTGTGCTAGTCATACATTGGTTGATTCTTCAGATTTTAACTTTCTACTGACCTGTATCATATCTTCACAGAAACCTTTGTATTCCCATGCCCTATCCTCCTTTACCTAATAGCAGCTTAACTTCTGAAATATCTATCAACCTTCTCTTTTCCCGATATCTTTGTATACTACTCCAGTTTTGCCTGCCCTCTGCATTCTCCAGCTATGTCTTCCTAATTTATTTTCCTTTGCATTCATACTGCTTACTGTCTCTTCAATTTCACTATTTTTTAATTTCATAATTCAGATATTCAGTTATTTCCTTTTTCCAAACTTGAAAATAATTCTGCACTCCTTAAGTGATCAGAACTGCCCTGCTTGTCAGTTTTCACATGGCTTGTACACAGATCTATTTTGCCATACCATAGCTCCTCAGAATCAGCCTAACATTATTTGTCCCTTCCAAGTACAAGTTTAATCCAAGATACGTCACTCCTGCTTATTACCGCTGGAGTAGCCAGGTCTTCCTACTAGCTGTTCCTACCAGGATCAACACTGACCTTACTGAATGACATTTAGGCCCAACACTCTTATAAATAAATAAATAAATAAATAAATAAATAAATAAATAAGAACTAAGAAAATTGCAATCCCACATCTTTGAGCAAGAGCATCTTTATTTTCACCTTAGTAAATGTTATCTTATTCACTTCATATAAGTCCTTAATTCCATGAATAAAAGTATCCCCAAAACATCTTCTTCCATTACATTAAACATAAAGTCCCACTTGACAGCATCTATTGCTTTTTGTATCAAACAATACCACTGCATATAGAGCTTCATATGCTTTTCTACCTGCTCTACAAACTGTGTTCACTAGCTTCATATTTCAGCAGATTGCCAAACCTTGCTGAAGCCTGTGAGCTTGTTTTCTACTAAAGGGATAATCACCTTCTCCAAACTCAGTGCCAAAATCCATTCAAAAGTTGCAGTACTTGTATCTAATGGGCCAAAACTAGAAGGATTCTCTGGGTCTCCTTTCCTTTTAGGAAGTACAGTGCCATTGCATCTTACATTGTAGACATCAAGCTTTTCCCTTCCACTGCTTACTGAAATTTTTCTCATTTCTCAGGCTATTTCTAGCCTTATAAACATTATTTGAATTCAGTTCCTGAAGCTTTATCCCATAGTACGTACTGCAATGCTGCCACCACTACTCTTACACCAGTTTATTTGTTGGATTCTCCTTCATATTTCTTTCCAGCAGTGGACCCTCCCACCATATATTTTGATATCTCAGATTATTCTCTCTACCCTCCTCCCAGTTTGTCCTCTACAAGTCCTGATAAAATTCTGGGAAGATCTTTCTTATCTCTATTGCTTTACACACGCACATGTTGGTCAGATAATTCCACTTTTCTCATTATTATCCTGTGGTATCCACCCAAGCATTTTACTATTTTTCACCTCTTCATTCTTAATATTTCCACCTCTACTTTAGAAACTTGAGGTTCACTTAATCACTGTTTTATTCCAGCTATCTTTCTGGCCCTATGTTCCTTCTCTTTTTCAAGTGTCTGCCTCCTTTTTTCATAATCTCTTTAACTCCCTTGTTAATTCCTCTTTATTTGCTTATATTGTCCTGCAACATTATTATTCCTTTTTCCATTCTAAGTGTTCAACATCCTTCTGTTTCTGTGAATTATCTGTTTTCTTTTCTTCTCCAAACCTCTTTCACATTCTGTACTAATTGTGCATGACCACATACACTTTTTTTGCCCTCAGTCTTTACCTCTGCCATTTCCCCCACCATATTTCTATCTGTTAAGAATCAATCTATCCAACTTGCTGGTCTAGTCTTACTTATTGAAAATGAATGCTCTTTCTATTCCCCTTTCTTCATTCTTCATATTTTTTACCAAACCCAAGTGCATCTTACCTCTGGCAGGCTCTTTTTGGTGGTTGCTCCATTTCTGGTTCCAGCATCACATTAAAATTTTGTACTCTTATACTGTCATTACTTTATTTCCTTTCTTTCTCGTCTTCTGTATCTGAAGAGAGGACTTACAAAACACCCCTTCCTCGTCACTATTAGGCCTGCAGAATACACCTGCATTCATCATTACCTTATTTACCACATCTGTCATCTTTCTTTCTTTTTTGCCTTTTTAACTTCTTTGATCCTGTTGATGTCTCCCTTGTTTACCAACATTATGGCCATTTTCTTCCTGTCTTCTTTCTCATAATCTTCAATCCTTTATTTGCCACCTTCAATAATGTTGCTTTCCTTAGCTTTAATTCTTGTATTCTCATTACCTCAGCATTATCTTTTCTAATTCTTTAAAAGCCCTTCCCTTTTGTTGGGTAATTCATCCTTCCTATGTACTACCTAGCAAACTTTATCCCTAGACATCTTGCTGCTGTCTCACCTTTTCACACCTATCATGTCTCACCAAACTTCTGTGCTCCATTCTTTACCACTTACTCACTCTCAGTCTGATGTTTCATCTGCCAAACAAGTACCACTGCCCACAATGCCTGATCCCTCCAGCCTGTTTGTTGCACCTGTGATGATTGGAGGTACTGCCAGCCATGCCAGGTGAAGTAGGGCAGTGGATGTATGATTTGTGTCAACACAGCTAGCTGGAATTTTGTAAATAATTATGTGTCAGTTTTATATCAAACTGAGTTGTACAGATGTTTGTGCTGAAAATGTATTTGTGAGGTTTGGTTGTGGTAAAATGTTGCAACAGTGCACCCTGCTGGAATGAAAAGAAATGTACACATATTATTGTAACTGAATTAAATGTATATGTTTTAATAGAGGACAATGGGGCAGCAAAGGTTAACTTTAAGAAAAATAAGAGAAATATAAATGAGCTGTTAAGCTATTAAAATGACACCCCACAGTGCTAAATAGGACAGGACATGGTGGGTCTGGAAGAAGCCTTTGTTCATTAGCTTAGTAAAAAGAGGGGGAAGCCCTAGGCACTGCCATAAACATTTGAGATGTATATTGTAGCCGTCTATGCTAAATTCCTGTCTCAGCTTCAAAGGGAGTTACTGTGAGAACCTAGAGTCAGGGGACCAGATGAAGTCATTCTGCAAGACATCTTGGATATTATATTTTACAGGGAATAATTCTGAGGATGGAGTATTTTATTTTGGGGTAACTAGAAAGACTGCTCATGTATTTCATTGTGGCTTCCTCTATCAAGTAAGTTATTTGGGAATAGTAATTCTCCTAAATACAGTCAAGAATATGGTGAAGCTTAGTTTAGATATTGTTTTTCTTTATTTGTCTAAGTTGGCCCATCAATGTTCTTTTCAATATTTCGTCTGATGTGAACTCTGTGGTTTACTTTGAATATATATTCAGTATTTTTCATGCTCTTTTATTATTTATTATTAAATATATTTAAAATGTTTATTGTGGCTGGTCCTTGTAGAAGGAATCTAACTTTGAGAGTGCTTATATTTATCTGGTGATAATGTGTGAGCCACTCCAGAAGGCCTAGCTGTCTTGGTCAACTACTAACATTTGTATTAGTGTTAATATTACACAATATAATTAGACATGCTTTGTTAAATGCCTTAGAGTAGCTGATTGAGGAGTGTATATTGGCAGTGTTAACTACCTTATTGTCTGGGCAGAAGGGGGCACAGCATGTAAATCTGTGCCAGCCTTTCCCAGGGGTGTGTGTGTGTGTGTGTGTGTGTGTGTGTGTGTGTGTGTGTGTGTGTGTGTGTTTGTGTGAAAAATCAAATCTCAGAGTGTGGGTGTCAGCTACCTGAGGCAGGAACACAAAGCACTGGGTTTACAGAGAGGTACTGGAGGACATGGCTTGAACACTTGGCTGAGGACCTAACCCTACAGCTATACCACTGGGGAATTTTACTTGGGATCTGGAGGGAGACAGACATAGAGAAATCCAGACCTTGGGGTGAGTGTGTTCCCTGTGTGCTTTTAAGAGAAATTATGCTTGATGCAGAGAGGTCTTCATCTGGAAATACTGAGTGTATCCATTTGTATTCTAAGCATACATCCCTCTCCAGTGTCAGTGGTGAGGATTCAGGCAACTTGATTACTGGAATAAACTACCAACAGTTCATGCAAGTAAAGCCAGGTGCATGGTACAAAAACACTTGATATATACCAACACATGAGCCAGCACTCCTCACACTATGGTGAATGGATAAATAAACAGCACAATTGTCATTATTACATCCTGCAATTTCTTGGTGAGGATTGCAGACCCTGTATGTCATCATTGCTTGTCCTGGTTATCTCATAGCAGGTTTGAATGAATGTTCTATGTTGAATTGCTAGATTCTTGCTTTGACTACACAGGCAGTGACCTAATACAAAATAAGTGAAATGACCAAATATTGCACTTGAGAATTCTTTTTAGCATTTTTCCAAACTGCATGGTTTTGACATTGATCACTGCAACAAGGCATTTCTCCATGCGTTTATGTTGTAGTGACCATGGAGATGAGAAAATCATAACTCTCAGAAGAGTTAATGAATGCAGATCAGAGAGTTTTGTTTCATCTCAGACTGTGTTTATATACATTTCACTCACAAAACCATCCAAGTCCATTTAGTGGCAGATCAGACAGTCTAGTTTTAGGTCACAATTTCTAGCATTCTTCCAGTGTGAACTGGGAACATGATATCTTAAAGAGGACTGCTTAATCTTTGCAGCACCTACAAAACTGAATCTCTAGCCTCAGCACATGGCTACATGGCCACCAAACTACATTCAGGTTTGCAGCTAGAGACTACTGGATCCAGTGGACCTGCCTTTATCATTATTACTGTTTTATCATAGGACTGGCAGTTTATTTGCAGGGATGTGGTTTCCCACTAGGAAATCCCTTGCAAAACCTATTTTAGTTTTAAGAGGCTGATGTGAGTGAATCAATCATGCATAATTCACAAACTGGAGATCTATAGACTCACTATGAGGAAAGTCCAAGAAGAATTGAGATCCAAGTTTTGTTTTGTCCTTCATCCACCTTTGCAAACATGGAGATGCAGCATTTTCTTTCATCTGCTGAAACACTTTTTAAGAACATGCAGTTTGCTGTCCAGATACCAAAAGTGATACTGAGAAGCAATGTCAGGCACATTCCCTTTTGGTCTGGGACGGGGCTCACTTTGGTTAAAGGGGTACCGAGGGCAGTATAGAGTGCTACATGACATGCTCCATTATCAAAACCACTGCATGCTATAGTGCTCTGCACCCCTAATGTGATCATTCTAAATGGACTTCTAGAAATTTGGTAGAAAAGAGTAAGTAGTAATAGGCTTATTTCCTTTTGCCTGAAACAAGTTTTCAGAACATCTGCAGCCACTGAGATTGTAGCCAGCCACCTATATTCCTAGTGTTAATGGTGATGTAACACATTTATAAAAAGAACAAACAAGATTCAGCAGCATTGTGAAATAACTTTCGGAATCTATGTCCTGAGTTATCCAAGTATTGAATTAGACACTGTACAGTTTAAACAACTGGACACATTTTGAACTTAACCTTATATGCAGTGGAGCCATTTCCTTTTCTTTTCATGGCTGCCATGATATGAATTTGGCACCAGATACCAAAGTAGGCAGGTCTCATGATAACATAATCCACTACCGCTGAGTGCAGGGCTAAGCTGTGTTCTTTTTACTGTGGGATATTGTACCATACAAATTGTTCCTCATTGGACACATTCTTCTAGCTGGTAATGTCTGCGGAGATAAGCTCCTGACTACTGTTGTGGTCTGGAACAGTGGGATGCTGTGCTGACTTTTCAGTTGGAATGACTGGACTCAGAATGTTCAGGACCACTGGCTACCCTCCTCTTGACTCCTTATTGCAAATTCTTTTATCATACCTAAGACTACTAGATTGAATCAAGACAAAGATTAGTTCCCCTTAGATTTCTTCTGTTGTCTGGATGTCATTTTCAGGAAGGAGATGACATTTTCTCATTTGTCTTTTTGATAAAAGTGACTCTGTAAGTGCTTTTTTATTGACTGATATTTAATAATTTGTTGAGTGATGTGACTTTTAGACTGTGCTTATACATGTTCTCCAACCTGCTTTCAAGCTGTTCCAACCTTCAATTATAATTATTTACAAGTTGCACTAATGGAACTGTACTGCCTTCTAGTCAGGGCCACTGCGAGTTGATGTACACAAGCTGTAGTTATTTTAAAGCAATCTAACATTCTGACCTGGGTTAATGTAATTCCATGCATAAATACAACACTACATGATTTTATGGTACCATCTGATGTGGGGAAATGTGTGCAAAATTTGTGTAATTATTATGGTCAAGGTTCGTGCAATTGGACCATTTCTTACATTTATTTTGAATAGCCTATAATACAGTTCTAACTGCAATTTATCCAGCTCACTATATTACAGAAAACATTTTTTCTTGCCTGATTTATCTTTTTCAGTTTCTCTCTTTCTGTTCGCTAGGGCTTGCTTTCCACTCTTGTATAACTTTGGCAACTTTTTCTTATTACCACCTAAAAATAAAATGCTTATGCTCTTGGTTGGTCACTATAGTGTTAAATCAATGGTTTGCTGTAACACTGACTTTTTGGGTGGTACATTGTGTAGGTGTTAGTATCTCTGCTTGGTTAACAGCGCATTGTTATGTGGTGAACAAAACATTTCATAAACTAGTTGCATTTATTCTGCTTGTAATGAAGGATTTCTTTTATGCCACACTCCAGTATACATAAAGACATGCAGCAGTATATCTAATGTCAAATACCTACAGACCTGCCTCAGTTGTAAAAAGTAACTCTTTGAAATATTAGACTGTATAACTTACTGCCATTATGACAAGCTCTCTCTCTCTCTCTATATATATATATATATATATATAAAATATATATGGGTCCACTTCTTAATTTCAAGATACCACAATCTCGAGTTTCAGAATATCGAGTTCAGAATCTCGAGATCTTGGAATCTCAAAATTAAGAACCCCCCCCAAAAAAGCAGTCAACACATCACAAAACATGTTTTTGCAGGAAGGCAAGCCCCCCACACCCCCACTACTTAAATATACCAACTCTGAGATCGCACTACAGTGAGGAAAAGGGAAATCTCCCATTCTGCGCTATATGCTGATCTCCGTTCAGGATTTTGAAGTTTTAAAATTTCAATCATATGGTCTTTGATCATATGAATTTAGAAGTTTTAAGCTTCGGACATCTGTAGGGGATCCATGTGTGTGTGTGTGTGTGTGTATATATATATATATATATATATATACACATACACACACACTATGTAAAGTGATAAAATGCAACATATATGGCACTAGTACTTTCAATCACAGATTTGTGTTACATAAGTACTTTTGCTTGTGCAGAAACTACACATGTTGGCAGAAGTATTGTACTATAGGTCTTCAGTTTATTTGTTTATCTGTTAAGGGGGTGAACCCACTAGGCACAAGTAACTGTTTTCAGGGCTAACCTAGAAATACTGTCTGGTTAAGTGCCTTACAAGAGTCATGTAATAGGCAAATTGAGACTAAGGGGATCAAACCAAGTGCTACGAGATGAATCTTATTTAGCAGCTCACAAATATAATCCTCTGTACTAAACTGCCAGAGGAATTAAGAGAGAAAAGCCACAAGGAAAGAAAATTTCACATATCATTTTTAGATGCAAGACCTAAAAATAAACAAACTCTGTTGAAAAATTAAGATACAGTATTATTTAACCTTTCATATGTATCAGATAATAAAGAAATACACTGAGATGCCCAAATTTGTCATGTATACTTTCAATAATTCTAAAGAGACCTTCCCAGCAGGTAGCAGAATAGCTTCCCCCACCTTCAACATGGGGAACCATAGCAGGAAAATAATGAAACTTGATTCCCTGAGTTACCTAACTTAAGATGTTTTATTTCATTTAGATAGATCTGGAAGAAAACTTCATCACTGTGTAACATCATTAAATAATGAAACCTTCTTGTGTTCTTTGTGTTCCAAAACAAATCTACCTTCTACAACTGAATAATAATGTACTGACCAGTAAGTCCCCAAACAAAAATAAATAAAATACATAATTCTTATTACAACTGTAGCAACAATACCCCCGTAGCAAGAAGGGATGATATAGGCTGGGGCATTATCCCCACCTTTCAGTAGCCAGCTGACCACAAATCAGATGACTACCATCAGTCTAGAGGATAAAAAGTATGTACAGAAAAAGAGAAAAGGAATGTCCCTGCTGCAAGCAAAAAGGTCTTACCCAAGGGGTGTGTGTGTGTGTGTGTGTGTGTGTGTGTGTGTGTGTGTGTGTGTGTGTGTGTGTGTGTGTGTGTGTGTGTATGTGTATGTATGTTGGGGTGGTTTTACTCCTGGCTAAACGTTATTAACTTCTTGTCTTACATGGTTTTATTGATCTACTTATGTCGGTACAAGAAGGCAGTATTCAGGCAGATGGAACCTAGAGTAGACTTATTAAGATTAATAGCATTAAATTCAAAATTACAGACTTTTGTTGGACATGAATACATAAGTACCAAGTAACATATTTTATCTTTACCCCATATATATACGTTTATATGATCAAAGGTTAACTAATGTTATCATTGACAACCATTTAGTAACCCCGTAATCATCACATACAGACTCACTAGTTGCTAAGCACACTGATCAGAATGTGCCTAGAAACATAACTACACTAAACAAAACTCCATCTGTTCTAAATACAATTATTTGTATTTGCTGCACCTTCACAGTTTTAAACACAGACACACACACCTCTCAAACTCTTAGTGTGAGAAATCTGGACAAAGCAGAAAATAGTGGAGGGACAAAGGCCTCAAAATAGGGACAGATTTTAAATATTGCTCTTATAAAGTTAGAAAATTGATAGAACAGCAGGATCTGTGTTAACATGCATTTTCTAGAGGATAAGAAGTCTGAAACTCAAATGTATGTTATTATTTAGGTACTTCAGTCCTCAGTGGTTTGCCAGAAAATCACACATTTTATGAAATACAGACCAAACTAAAGCTTGAACTATAAAAACCAAGCAAACCATCTCAAACCCTTGTCTCTGTTCTTGGTATCATACAGGCTGCTGAGAGACCACATCTGCCTTGCCTATAGAGCTTCAGCAGTTCCTGTTCTATCAGACCTATTACACATTTGGAAGCCCACCCACTCAAGGGACCTCAGTCTCTTTTGCAAGATTAACAGAACATGCTGCAGGGTTAGGTATGTATCACAGACAGAAGTGTAGCTGGTTCAACCAGTGCCCTGGGCCAGTATTATAAACCAGTGCCCCCACCCCCTCAGCTCTTCAAGTGAAGAACAAAAAAAAGCACTTCAGTGTAATAAGACAGTCTCAAAGACTGGCTTATTACAGTTAGTTCTGAAAAATTAATTATCAAGGTGCTGCTTACTGTGATGGATCTGAAGTTTTCTTAAAACACCAAGGTCTTGCTGGCTGGATTCTGCTGAAATCAAAGTTTAGTTATAATTGCATTCACAGTCTGTTGCCTACAGAAACTTACAGAATCTACACTGATGCAGCACCAAACTCTGTCACTTTAAAAGCAGTAATTAATAAATAATTTTTTATAACAAACCACACGTACTGCTATTGCAGCTTCAGTTACACTGTACCACTTTACTTCTCGATCAGCATAGAAGATAACTTTCCTGTACAAAATACCTCTCCTAACAATTTCATTTGCTATAGTTTCTTTATAGTGGTTTTACATCCTGTTTTTCTCCTTGGTATTCTATTTTGATATTTGTATGAAAACATGTTTGCTGGTGTTTGCAGAAAAATATGTTTTCATCCTGTAGAGAAATATTTTGCAAATACTGACTTGATGAAAGCATATCCATTCAAACTTCCTTGCGTAACAGTGTCATATGATAGAAACACGTACATATTGTTTTCCTGTTGTCCATTCTTTAAGGAAGCAGGTTAGCTTTCTTACTGACAATGTGAAATGCATACATCCTGTTTTTTACATTTTTGCTAAGTCTGTAAGAGGTCAGCTTTCTTGCTGACAAAGTAAAATGCATACATTCTTGCTAATTCTGTAGGAAAACATGTCCATTAGGCAAATTCCTTATTTTTCAAGCCACAGTCATTTAGTATGGATGCTAATCACATATTACTAAACTCTATTTCTACATTTAAGCAAGCTTTATTTTATACCTTATTTATTTTGCATATTTGTACTTTCAACCTTAATACCTTGTTGAGCATACTCTTACAATTCCCTCTTTTTATTTTAAAACATACTCAAAACACTTTATACTGATGTATTTTTGATCAGATTAAATAGAAAACACATTAGGAAACAAAACCTTTAGTCTTCTACAACAACATTGTATACAACATTCATACAACAAGTCAAATGCATTTTTACATAGTTAATGCAATGATATCAAGTATTACTACCAAACTGAATGTATCTAACACCTTTTTCTTTTGCAGACCATTCTGTGAAAATATTCCATCAGTTATGGGCTGTGTCTGCTTTTGTTTTAACTTGATTAATTTATTCTTTTGGAATTACAGAATTTAATTTATGACTTAGAACTCTTTCATTAACTCTTTGCAGCTGTTGAATTAACTATTTACTTTATTAATCATTTATACCAAAGTATTAGAGATAGACTAATATCTATAAGAGACAAGAACTGTGTGCTACTGCAAATGTTACTTAGTGCTATAAATAGAAATACAGTTTCAATGTCATTTAACCATAACATTGTGGTCATATCTCTGAACTGACCATTAACACCTTGGTTGACAGTAAAGTGAACATATAATAAATATCTGAATGTAGTTATTTTAGTATATTTAGTACTTGAGAATTAAAAAAAACATGATTTATACACTATAGAATGCTATGTACATATTAGTCCATTAGCTGTATGAGTACAATATTTTAATATAATTTTCCTCTAACTGGGGTAACCAATACTAATACAGATAAAATGATGGTCCAAAAACCAGTGCTAAAACTACAAATAGTAGTAAAATTACAACTCGACAAATTACTTTTGAACTTGTTACTTTACAATGTGTCCTATACAGTATATATCTACACAGACTGTTTGTTACTCATGCATTTCAATCTAGTAGGTACCCTGGACCCATTTTTTTTAAAAATGGTTCTCCACACGTATTCATTGCTAGACATTAATTTCATTTGTACTGAATCCTTCTGTGTTTGTACATACAAAGACTGTAACGTACATTTAGTCTAATCTACAAATTTAGTAACATCAACATCAAGCAAAATCTTGGAAAATTCTTATGTCTCTTTAGAAGTATTTAGTGGAATTGCCACCAAAGGCAACTACATACCCAACAATTAGAAACATTTATGCTTTTTGCACACCAACATTGTCTTGCCAAAAACATATTAAAAATACAATAATAATTAGCATAATAGCTATTAGCAGCTTGTAAAATATCTTATCCTGTCAGTTTTAATTTGTTTACCAGTATTTTTAATGCACTAATACCTGTTTTCCCCTCCCCCCTAAAAGAGTATCGTCAAGAAGGAATGAGATATTATTTCTTCCTGTAGCTTTATTTTAGACCCTTTTGCAATACTGCTCACACAGTCGGTGTAAAACTGACAAAGTACCCATCCCCCTGTAGTACTGCAGTATTGTTTATTTGCTTTATGCTGTGAGAAGAGAATGTATGCCAGCCCAACACTTTGGTTATACATTTGCTTTATTAGGTTACTAACAAACTATGGACCTTTGTCTGATTTGATTATTTTTTTATAAAGCTTTTGCTGTTTTTACTACTAGTAGGTATTTGTACTCTCCTGTGTTCTTTATTTGAACTGTATGTATACTATAGCTCATCTGCTGGCTGTACTTGATGTAACTGAGGTTTTTTTTTTACTTTTAACATTTACCTGCAAACAGATTATCAGTGACATGTATACATAATTGTGACATTTTATTACAATTACCAAATAGTGTTGCATGTGAATATTTAACAATTATGTTTTAATAACAATAATGTTTTAGAAAAACTCAAGCTACTTGTCTGGCAATCAGTCTTGTTTTTTACCTTATCTGCTCAATATTTCCTGTAACTATTTATCCAGTCTGGGAAGATCTGAGCTCACATTTTAGACTCTGTAGACTATAGTTAACTCTTTTAGCATTTTCCCTTTAATCATCTGTTAATACACTTGCAATCTGATAGTAAAATGGAGTTATATAACACTTAGTATTATATTTGTGATTTCATAACTAGGCATTTATACTACATAAATAAATATTATTTTACAATTAGCTTACATATTTTTGTAACTTGGATTTCAGTATTTTTTATTTATTTAACTGCCCTGACATTAATTTTACAAAGACTGCTTGACTAATACCATCTGTGATTTTATTTCTTTTTAAAATTCAGAACTTTAACTGTTTGGTGTGGTGTTCATAGGTTCATAGGTTTATAGGTAGGTACTAGACTATTGGCCCAAGGGCCTACGTAAGCCTAGCCAGCAAGGTTCCCTGGCTTACGCCACCCAAGAAAGTTATTTTCCTGTGCCACTGTCGAGCAGAGACAAAGAAGTGATCCTGGGGTGTATTTCCTATTTCCCATCCACTCATCAAGATTTTTCTTGAAGAGTGCTAATGAAGAACTTTGCTTGACATAGATGGGTAGCCTGTTCCAGAGTATGGGAAGTCTCTGGGACAGGAATCTATCCTCCAGCATGTCCTGTTTATTGTGGTGACAAGGTTTAGGTCCTTAGAGTGTGTAGCTCGGAGGGAATGGGAATTCTTTAGGTGTAGCATGTCCAACAGCTCTGGGTTTGACATAGCTTTATATGTTAGGCAGAGATCACTTCGGAGTAGGCAATATGCTATGGAGTAAAGCTGGAGTTTTTTGAGGCGGTCGGTGTAGGGCATTTTTTGAGGCCAATAATCCTCTTTGTGAGGTACTTCTGTGGCCTTTCCAGCTGTTGCAGATGTCTTGTGAGGTACATTCCAAAAGGGGCGTTGTACTCTATAATGGGTCTAATGAGTGTCGAGTAGAGGGGAACAATGACCTCTTTTTCCCTGGATGAGAACCCTTTTATGATGAGGTGTGCCATGTAGAAGGACTTCCTGACTACTGTGGTGATGTGACTATCAAAAGAGAGACTACTGTCCACCTGGGTCCCAAGGTCTCTTATCACACATTCAGTGTTATGTAGATTTCTACCTATGTGGTAGTTCATGGGTACAGAGTTTTTACCAAAGGGGATGACACTGCACTTTTTGGCATTGAGCTTGAGGCCATGACTCTGGCACCAGGCATCTGTCTCAGTGAGGCCCTTCTGTAGGATGTCCACATCATTTGGGGACTTGACTATGGCTCCTAGTTTGCAGTCATCTGTGAACTTCATTAGCCAGAGGTCTTCTGTGTTAACCTGTACTTCAGAGAAGTAGATACCAAACAGGAGAGGTCCCAGAACGGAAACCTGTGGTACTCCACTTGTCACTGCTTTGAGGTCAGATTTGGAATCTGCAACTTTTACAGTGTGGGTTCTGTCATTGAGCCAGTTGGCAACCCATCTTGTGATGTAAGGATTTATACCCAGTTTAGTGAGTTTAGCTATAATTCTAGAATGGGGGATGGTGTCGAAAGCCTTGGCGAGGTCAAGATAGGCTGTGTGAACCACCTTACCCTCATCTACGGCTTTGTTGACTGCCTCAAAGAAGTCAGTCAGGTTCAGGAGGCATGATCTGCCTTTCACAAACCCAAACTGGGTGGGATCCAGAGTTTGGAGGTTACCAATGTCTTTGTTTATGAGTTCCATGATGATACGTTCCATGGCCTTGCAGACCAGGCTCATTAGGCTAATAGGTCGATAGTTCCTGGGATCAGTGGTGGCTCCACCTTTGTGGAGTGGGATAACTGTTGCTGTGCGCCATTCAGTGGGCACAAAGCCTGATGCGAGGCTATTATTGAACATGGTGCTTAAGTGGGGAGCCAGTTCATTCTGAAGTTCCTGTAAAACGCAGCCTGGGATGTTATCCGGTCCCATGGATACTGTGTTTTTGGCTTTAGAGAGTGCAGCTTTTACCTGCATAGTTGTGATTACAGGGACTTTGTAGGAGGTGAGGGGAGTAAAGTTAGCACTGAAACTGTCTGCCAGGATGTTGGCAATATCAGCTGGTTCTGTAATTTTCGTGCCTTTGTGCTGTAACTCAGAGCAGATCTGGGTGTTGCCATCGAGATTCTTGACATAGCTATAGGATGCTTTGTGGTTGTCCTTAGAATTAGTGGTGATTTTGTTTTCATAGCTAGTTTTGGAGGATCTTATAAGGGATCTCAGCTTCTTACTGAGGCTGACCAGGTAACTCCTCCACTCATGGGCTTTTACTCTCTTTTGCAACAGTTTCTTCCTTCCGTTGTACAGTTTGTTTGTGGCAGGGGACCACCAGACTGGCTTCCTTTTTTTGGAGGATAGCATCTTGGCTCTGTTTGGGATAGCATGATCCATGCACTCGTGTAAGTGCTTATAGAGTGCATTTGTGTAGAATTCAGCAGTTGTTACTGTATTGTCCATCTGCATGGGTGTTATGAAGTTCACCACTTCTGTATTAAGAAGCATGAAGTTGGCTTTAGAGAAATTTTTTACAGTGGTTTCCTTAATGGGGGGTGGGGACGGGATGTGGATGTCAAAGGTGATTAGCTTATGGTCAGATCGTACCAACAAGGCGTTGACTTCAGGTGTGGAACACCAGTCACTCATGTTGGTAATGACTAGGTCTAGGATATTGTTGCCCCTGGTGGGGGTGTGGATAAGTTGATCCAGAGCATTGGAATTTATGAATTCCAGAAAGCATTGAGCTAAGGAGTTGGTACACGAGTAGTTTTCCCAGTTAATGGTGGGGTTGTTGAAGTCACCCATTATTGGGTGTTTGGCTGAACCCTAATATTTTCCAGTACATCAAGAAAAGAGGAGTGGGAATCCTGGGGCATGGTGGGGGATCTGTAGTAAGCTACAATTTGGATTGCAGTTTTGTCCAGAGTTAGTTGCACTTGGATAACCACGGATACATTATGCTGAGCAACTAGCCTGGAGGTGTGGATATCCTTAATGAATATGGACACACCTCTGCCTTTGGTGTTTTGGTCCAGGTTACATGGCCAAAAAGTGTGGTATGAGATGTTCATCGTGTTTCACTGTTGCAGTCATTACACTTGGGTTATCCTGCTGGCAGGCGACCCGCAGTCGGTCCAAGTTCCAAAGTCTTGGTCCGGCGTCGGTTGCTGTCGCCTCTTCCCTGATGTCAGTGCGCCAGGGGTATAAAAGATGCAACCGATGCCATTTTCTTCAGTCTTTCTTGCCGTGTGGTGCCCGAAGCAAAAGCAGTTCGCAAGTGCCGGTCGGCCGACTCCTGAGATTTTCAGAATTGAGTTTCAGATCCGAAGTCTTCAATAAAGCTAAGTACCCCATTGGGGAAACTTTTTCTTGCTCCAGACCGATGTCAGTAAATGTTAATAATTGTATTTCTTGTGGGAAGCAAATACCTCATAAGGACTTTCACTCTTACTGTATTCCTTGCCTAGGCCCTGACCACGACATTACCAGTTGTTGGTTTTGTGCTAGATTCAATAAATGCACTATTAAACATCGGTTTGATTTTGCTTTACATTATTTTGGCCAAAGGTTTAGTTACATAATGCCGTCGGAACAACCAATGACCAGAATATATAAAAAACGCAAAGACAAAGAAAAGGACAGGCATCCGATGTCCAAAACCGATGATGAAGCCTCTTCTAGGCCAGTCACCGGTTCGCCAGTTCTCAGTAAGCCACTTTCGCAGCCCCTGACACCCGCTACCTCAGAGCCACAGGCCGCAACCGACAGTCACGTGGAGACACCGAGGCCTGTGGAAACTCAAGGTATTGGGCCTATAGAAACTATTCCCTCAGATGGGTCCGGAGCCACTGAGCAGGCATCGGCTTCTGAGGGTGTTTTCAGACCTTCACAGCTTACAATTAAGCCCACTACAGCAGCCAAGGCAAAGTCAAAGACACCATTAAAGACAAGGAAACAAGTACAGTATTCTCCTGAACAGTCATCCATGCCAAAGAAACAGATGCTTAAAATGGCCGAAGACCTAATTACTTTAATCAGGGGTTCCCAGCCACCTCCTGACAAAAGGCCTAGGCAAGACACTGATTATGATTCCTCTGACCAGGTTTCTATTTCCCCTGTTTCCTCTTCTGATCAGGGATATTCCCTCCCTCCCTATGAGGACTCTGATGCAGAAGAATCTATACCTGCAGCCTCTCCACCTGAGGATTATTCTTTTGGGGAAAACCTGCACACCATGAGGGAGCATTTCCATTGGGAGAGCCAGGATTATTCAGAATCCAAGAACAGGCTCAGAGACTTCCTTTTATTGCCACAGCACAGGCCCCTGGCTACCCCCCCCCCCTGTGCTTGATATTGTTGATGATGTTTTCTCTGAATCCAGTCTGTCTCCTGATTCTTTACCCCCTGCACCTGTCAAGCCAGACAGGTACTACAGGGTCCCTAACTCTCATAAATTTCTTTACAAAAACCCCACTGCAGACCCATAAAAAATTTCCCAGGGTCCTAAAGGGGTTAAGGCTTCCACTGCTAAAAATCCTGTCCCCTCTGATAGGGATCCCAGAGCTCTGGACAGATGGGGGAAAAAAGTTTACACTTCTGCTACTTTAGCTGTAAGGGCTTTAAATTGCCAGTTTCACATGCTTAAATATCAACAGTACCTCATGTCATTATTAAAACAGAAAATGGTTTCAAATTCAGAAAGTCCTGACAATAAGGAAATGCAGGATTTATTGCATGCGGTTGAACAAGTGGGAAAGCATACTCTGCAATGTGGTTTTGATTCATTAGAGGCTTCTTGTAGAGCCGCAGTTACAGGCTCTGTTATTCGGAGGCATGCTTGGTTGAAAGAACAAAGTTTACCTGACCATGTTAAAGTAAAGTTATTGGATGCTCCTCTACAGCATGATGCTTTGTTTGGTGTTAAGGCAGAAGAGGTGTTAAAGAAAATGGAGGATAAAGCAAATTCAATGCAGACTGTGAAGGATTTCTTACAGGTTCAACCACCTAGATTTAGCAGAAACTGGCCTTCAAAAAATTGGTCCTTTCCAGTGTCAGACAGACCACAAAGAGGCAAATACAGACGCCCAAGAGGCAGAGCTCAGCCCCAAGGCTCCTACAGACCTAAACAATGGGGTGCTTCAGCCCCCAAAGGAGGAGAAGACAAATCACAGCCTTATAGGAAACAGTCCCAATGACTTTCCTCTACAGATGCCAAGCGCTTACCTTTTGGCAGCACCCCTAGGGGGAAAGCTAGCACTTTTCTCAAAAAATTGGCACATAATCACCCAGGACAAATGGGTACTGAATATTGTTTCTCAGGGTTACAGGTTCCACTTTCACACGCTTCCAAAATCAAAAGGTATGCCAGACCTGCCACAAAACCAATGGGCAGAGGCACAAAAACAGATTGCTGCTCTTATGGACATGGAAGCTATTCAAAGAGTTCCTCAGCAAGAACAGGGACAAGGATTTTACCCAAGACTTTTCTTAGTACCCAGAAAGGACAAAGCCTGGAGACCAATACTGGACCTGTCAATCCTAAATACTTTCCTGGATGTTCCAAGATTCAAAATGTTAACACTACAGCAACTTCTGCCCATGCTGGGCAAGAAGGCTTGGCTAGTCACCTTGGACCTCAAGGAGGCATACCTGCATGTCCCAATCAGACAATCATGCAGAAGATACCTCAGATTCATAGCAGGCTCAATGCATTACCAATTCTCTGCACTGCCCTTTGGCTTATCTACTGCACCCAGGGTCTTCACAAAATGCCTGGCACCAGTAATTGCATTTTGCAGACAAAAAGGAATTCAAATATATCCATACTTAGACGACTGCCTTATTCAAGCAGAGAGCAAGGACATTATTCTAAAGCATCTGGCATTTGTAAAAAGATTACTAATTTGCCTAGGGTACACAGTAAACAAAAAGAAATCAAAACTAGTGCCCTCTCAAGAGATAATATTCCTGGGTGCAAGCTTAAATACAACTGCCCAGATGGCTTATCTCATGCCAGACAAACAAAGGCAACTGACTCATTACTTTCAAATGATGGCAACAAAAACCCAGCTCCCTGCAAGAAAAATTCTGCAGGCCCTGGGCTACATGGCATCCTGCATTCTACTAATTCCATATGCAAAACTGCATATGAGGAAACTACAATGGTACCTGAAAAGTGTTTGGACTCAGCATTATCACAGCCTAGAGACAATCATAACTTTAATTCCATGCCTACAATAGGAGTTTCGATGGTGGTCCCAGGCCTGTCACCACAACAAGGGACAGCCTTTCACCTTACCCATAGCCAGGCAGACAATAACAACGAATGCATCGGATTATGCCTGGGGGGCACATATGGCAGGAAAATATATTCAGGGCACGTGGCCCAAGGAACAAATGCATCTTCACATAGTCAAAAAGAGATGCTAACTGTACAGAATGCCCTGACAGCTTTCAAGGACCTACTACATCCAGGACAGCTTTTAATACAGATGGACAATACCACTGTTATGTGGTACATAAACAAGCAAGGGGGCACACATTCCTACCCCCTGTGCAGACAAACCATGACTTTGTGGAACACAGCACTGACCTATCAAGTACATCTGCAGGCACAATTCCTGCCAGGAACAAAAAATACACTGGCAGATGAACTAAGCAGAAATCTCATGGATCCTCACGAATGGAAACTAAATCCACAAGTGTTCAACATGATAACGAGGAAATGGGGATGCCCAGACATAGATCTATTTGCCTCTCCTCACAATTACCAAATACAGAAATTCTGCACAAGAATTTATCACTCTCAAGCATGGAAAGTTGACGTTCCATCATTCAGCTGGAAAAGCCTGACAGTCTATGCCTTCCCCCGATGCCTCTTATTACCAAGGTGCTCCTAAAAGTCAGACAAGAAAGGCGAAAAATGATCCTGATTGCCCCAGACTGGCCACCCCAGCACTGGTACCCAATGCTGAAGAGCTTGTCTCAAGGTCCAGCTTGGCTTTTACCTCAAATTCCTCATCTTCTGACTCAACAAAACAATCAGATTCTGCACAGTCAACTCAGAACCTTAAATCTGGCAGCATGGAAGATAATATAGCCACTCAGACTGCACCTCTCTCTAAAGCTGTTATGGATGTCATTTTAGAAGCCAGGAGGCCCAGCACTAGGAAATCTTATGCAGAAAAATGGAAGAGATTCTGTGCTTGGAACCAGGCACAAGGGCTCGACCCACTTGTTCCAAATATACCTCAGATTTTACAGTACCTGACTGAGATGCTGGACAAAGGCCTATCTTTCTCATCAATTAAAATCCATGCCTCTGCTATTTCAGCTCATTACAATACGGAACCTCCAATTTTTTCACATCCTCTACTACGACAGTACCTCAGAGGGGCAAAAAATATAAGACCCCCAAGGAGAGCACCAGTACCAACTTGGGATCTCAATTTTGTTTTGGAAAAACTCACACTGCTTCCTTTTGAACCAGCCAGCACAGCTGATCTAAAATTCTTATCATGGAAAACTGCTCTGCTCTTAGCAATAACTTCAGCAAGAAGAGTCTCAGAGTTACAGGCATTAATGGCTGTGGAACCTTTCATCATTTTTCATCAGGACAGGGTTTCTTTTCGGACAAACCCAACATTCATGCCAAAAGTGGTCTCCAATGTGACCTTGAACCAAACCATTCATTTACCAACTTTCTACCCAAATCCCCAGAATAAAGGGGAAAGACTTCTGCACGCTTTGGATATACACAGACAGCTACGATTCTACTTGGACAAAACAAAAGCTTTCAGAAAAACTGAGCAACCATTTGTAGCTTATGCTGCAGGATCACAAGGAAAGCCTATTACAAAGCAGACAATTTCAAAATGGATAGGACACTGCATCCGCTTCTGTTATGCACAACATGGCAAATCAGTGCCTAAGGGCATTAGGCCACATTCTACCAGAGCAGCAGCCACTTCAGCAGCTTTTCTCAGAGGAGTACCAACCAAAGACATTTCAGAAGCTGCAACCTGGAGCTCAGTGCACACTTTCACCAAGCACTACCACTTACCTCTCTACTCTAAATCCAGAGCAGGCTTTGCCACTGCAGTTCTGCAGGGCCTAGTAGCCTCTCCAAATACAATTTAGACCCAGCCGCCAACCTCAGCTTTGGGATTCTATCCAAGTGTAATGACTGCAACAGTGAAACACGATGAACATAGTACAGTTGTGTACCTACCATAAATGTAGATGTTCGAGTGTATTCACTGTTGCAGTCCAGGTTACCCACCCACTATCCCGCTTTTCATTGCTGGGACCTTTCTGTACTTCTCAATTCTATACAACCTATGTGGTGTATTTGCTTGTAGATGAAGGAAATGTTTATAGTAATATATGTTGGTTTTTTGGCATAATTTTATCTTTCCAGCCTTCCTATCTGGGGGCACCTGTCATCTGAGGCAAGAAAAACTGAAGAAAATGGCGTCGGTTACTTCTTTTATACCCCTGGCACACTGACTTCAGGTAAGAGGTGACAGCAACCGACGTCGGACCAAGACTTTGGAACTCGGGCTGACTGCGGGTCGCCTGCCAGCAGGATAACCCAAGTGTAATGACTGCAACAGTGAATACACTCGAACATCTACATTTATGGTAGGTACACAACTGTACTTTATAGCCTGGTAGTGCAGGGGTGCTCTCTGGAGCCTTGAACCAGGTCTCAGTCACTGCACAGATATTGATATTCTCCATTTTAAGGAGTGCCTCGAGTGAGTGCATTTTGAGATTTAGACTTCTAGGACTGAGTAGCATTACTCTCAGTTTTTGCTTGCCTGTTCAAGTTACGGTGGTGAATTTGTTATTTGAACCTTGCCTAAAAAGGCACTATCAGGGCGGCAAGAGCCTTAGCCAGTATCCGGAATCCCAGGGTGCAGACCATCTGTGGCAAAGCATCGTGGTCTGTCGACCATGTCATCCCAAGCAGAAAGATACTGGATCCCCTTAGAATGACACCAGAAGCTTAGCCAATTGCTGAAGCCAATCATTTTGTCCTTGTACTGTGGTATCATTCGGGGCGATGGCAGAATGCTACTCAGGGCTAGGGTCATACCTGCCTGGTCTACAAGATCGGAGAGCTCTTCCATGTCTCTTTTCATGTAGTCCAGGGAGGTACGTCTCAGGTCATTCACACCAACATGGACTGTACAATTATGTTACTATACAATTATAAAAAATTGTAAAAAAAAATAGATATTGGCTTAGCTAACACATGTTTATATTTACATGATTTACATTTGCTGTTGTCTGTCTTTTCTCTTGTGCATTTTAACAGATGTACTTTATATCAAAAGAAAATACATGTATGCCAGTCTTTTGATTTCAGATCTTTACAGTTATTAACTATTTTCATTTGATTTTTATGCACTAAAACTGTTTTGTGTACCTTGTTCTCCACACATATTCATTGCTAGACATTAATTTCATTTGTACTGAATCCTTTTGTGTTTGTACATACAAAGACTGTAAAGTACATTTAGTCTAATCTACAAATTTAGTAACATTAACATCAAGCAATATCTTGGAAAATTCTTATGTCTCTTTAGAAGTATTTAGTGGAATTGCCACCAAAGGCAACTACATACCCAACAATTAGAAACATTTATGCTTTTTGCATACCAACATTGTCTTGCCAAAAAACATATTAAAAATACAATAATAATTAGCATAACAGCTATTAGCAACTTGTAAAATATCTTATCCTGTCAGGTTTAATCTGTTTACCAGTATTTCTAATGCACTAATACCTGTTTTCCCCTCCCCCTGCCTTACTCTTACAAGTTCTACACCCTCGCCCCCTCTCTTCATGTAAAGTAAAAAAAAAATGGACATTCCTTCTACTATCCCACCAACCAGGTGTCCAGATGGACAACATGCCCCTCTCCTGCCCCAGCTATTAAGGCATGGGTACCGGAAACATATGGCGAAGGGGGATGAGAGCCCACTCCACTTTCAACAGTTGCCCAATATGCCAGAATAGCAATTACACAGAAACATTTGCACTGGCATTTCTGAGGTATATGGATCAGCTATAAAAAGTTGAACTCATAAAACTCTGAAACTCAAAACATCAATCTTCAAAAGATTGAACACCAAAACAAAGAAACCAACAATAAGTCTCCCCCCAAAAAACAGAAATTGTCTGCCTTGCAACACCCACACCACTACTACCTACATGTGCTAACTCACAGATTGCACTATAGCATTTAAAGGGCAAAACCCTACTCATGTTGTACTGCGTTCACACACCACTGGCATTTTTTGAACTTTTGCAAATTCAATATTACATGCTGGATGCTAGTAGCAAAAACAGTTTGACATTACACACACACACACACACACACACACACACACACACACACACACACACACACACACACACACACACACACACACACACACACACACAGTGTACTGCTCAGAACTGGAACTTGTTACTTTTTTATCTAGACTCTCCCCTCCTGCAAAGAAAACTGGAAAACATAATGGTTGCAGAATCATCATCATCATCATCTAGCATAAGGGTTGCATCATCATCATCAACCCCTTTTTTCTGTTTTGTTTTTTCTATGTGAGGTATCCACATCACATCAACTGTCGCCTACTCTGTCACTTTAGTGCCACTATCCTATCTTCTTTGACAGTCATGCTTGACCACTTCAAGTCTTCTCTCATGCAGTCCATCCATCTCTTGGCTGGATGTCCTTGTTTTCTCTTGCTTTCTTCCTTGTCCCTCCCAAATCTTCTTCATCAGTTTGTTTTCTGCTTTCCTGCACATGTATAGTCTCCAGAATTGTACAACATACTCCACATACGGCCTTACTATTACTCTGTACAGCAAAAGGATCGCCTCAACATCCCTGGAATCCACTCCTAGAACCATTTACTGTAGTGTCCTTGTGGCCTTTACCCATGGGGTTTAACACAGTGCAACAGGGTTCAGTTGAAGGGTGATCATCCTAAAATGCTTTTCTTACTCTGTCCTGCTTATGGTCATCCTACTAAGACTGTTTTCCATGTAATCTCCTCTTCAGAGTACATAGCCTTGCACTGTTTTACATTACATCCCAAATGCCACCAGTGTACCTACCACCAAACTGCCACTATTAGGCTTCTATGTGGACAGTGGCTCCCATCCTTGACTGTTGCACCAGTCTTCTTGTGTTCAGTATGCAAGCTGATTTTACTTTGCAAAACCAATGTGATATCAGGCAGAAATACAATAAGTAGGATAGGCCCATTACATAACTCCTTACTGACATTTTTACATACATGTTCGTACTCATAGCGTCCATCTGATTCTGATCATAGAGTCTGCTTCCAGTCCATTCCATTACTTTAGGCCTCAGCCTCAGGTGTTAATTTCCAAACCAAATTCCTGTGAGGCACAGTGTTAAAGGCCTTGCTGAAGCCCACATGTACCACATTCAGAAGTTTCTTCTTACTTCTGTGGTGACCTCCCTTAGTAATTAACTGGGCTGGATAGAAGGATTTCCTCATTGTGGTGGAAATACAATGATCAGGTCAGATTTGTCCATATAAGTAGCCAGGTCTGTTATGACCACATTTGTCGGAAGAGGAGTAGCAGTTGTAACATATGAGGTGAAAGCAGATTTTTTTTTGTGTGGCAACCCTGAGATTGTATTCTGCTTTACATTTTCTAATTAGCCAGGTAATTAGCATTTAGGAACTTCAACAACCTTTTACATTTACTTTTTTTACTATTTTCAGTAGACCAGCTATGTGCACATTCCAACACTTGCTGGAGATGTTTAGAATCAGTGGATGAGCAGATAATACTCAGCTTGCAAATTTCAGCAAACTTGGTCAGCCACAGTTCCAGGATACTGGCTTAGATGTCTGCAAAATAAATGGCAAACAGGAGAGGGCCTAGCACAGATCCCTGTGGCAAACCATTCATTATAATTTAACATTCAGAGAGTGTACCAGCAACTTTCACAATCTGGGATGTGTTGGATGGCTGATTTTCATTTCGGTGGACAACACAGGGATTTATATTGTTTGTCTAATTTTTTAATAATTCCATCATGTAAAATAGTATCAAAAGCCTTGGCCTCTGTAACCTTCCCAAATAAGCTTGCTAATTTCAAGAGGCAGGACCTGTCTTTTTTCCAAAGCCAAACTGCGAAGTGTCTAGTTCAGTTGAATTACCTATGCCGTCATTAATGAGTTCTGCTATGCTATATTCCCTGGCTTTGTATATAAGACTGGTGAAGCTAGTGAGCCTATAATTATCTGTGTCTGTACTGTGGCCATCCTTGGGTGGGAGAATCACATTATCTCCAGCTTCATACTCATATACCCAATAGTCATCCTCACTGAACCATATAGACAGGCTAAGGTTGAACAATTTAATTGGAGACAGAGATAGTGTATACTTAACCCTGATAAGCATGCAATCTGGTATGTTGTCTGGTCTCAAAGAATTATTAATCTGAAGTAGTTTACTTCATTTGGTCTTCAACCTGTGGGATACGGATCCATATCGGATCCAAGCTGGCAAAGATTACTAACATCAGATCCGAGCTCCAGACTCCTCCCCTTACCCATAATACACCTCCACTGCCTTCCATCCCCAGATCTCATTTGCCACAATTTGTAAAACATCATGTCCCTAGAGCTTCAGCTAGCAGGGTGATTCTGACTGTAAGTTTGTCTAAAATGTCTGTTACTTTTAGCCATTTCAGGTTAGTATATGTACCTTTTCTCCTGTCCCATCACTTTGGCGTCTAGTGTAGGTTTTTAGTTGAATTAGTTTAGAGTAGTTTGTCTGTGGTGCCTATCCCCCTCTTAGTCAGTCCAGTGTGGTGAGTGGGTGTGTGTGTTATTAGCCTAAAGAAAGAAAATTTTGTCTGTCTGTTTCTTTTTTAAGGCTTCTTTCCTTATAGTATGGTTGAAAAGCTTACCTTTAAGCGCTGCACAGAGTTTGGCCATAAGCTCTCCCCAGCGGATGGCCACACTCTGTGTGTGTTGTGCTTAGGTGTGGCCCACCTTAATGTGGATTGCTCCATTTGTGCGGGGTTCAATCCCTGAGCTTTGAAGGATAGAAAGGCCAAGTTGGCCCTCAAAGGTCTTCTGCCTGCCACTGAACCTCCTTTCTCGTCTTTGGGACTCTCCTCCCTCCCAGACTGGGACTCAAACTCCTGCATCTAAGCCTGTGGTAGTGGAGCAGAGGAGAGGTAGAGAGTGGGAGAGAGAGTTGAAGATGAAGGAAAAGAGGAAGAGGTCCCTGGACCACTCATCCTCGAGCAAGTCTGCATGGATCCGTGACTCCCCTCGACTCCAATCTCCGAGGTTCTCCCCGGAGCTGGAAGAGGCATGTTCGGTCTCCTGGGCCTCAGTTCCCCGACCGGCCAGGTCAGAGTCTATGGCCTCGTCACAGCTGACCCATTCTTTATCGGACATGGATCTGGATAAGATGATGAGGCAATTTATCTGTACACAGATCCAGATGGGGGTCTTGCAAGCCCCCCTCCCTCAGGAGGGGTGAGCTCGCTTCCCTTTTTTCAGCCCATTTCTCCTTCCCCAATCTGACCTTTGGCTTTGGAGTTCCCGGATCCGAGGTTGGCCTTGGTCAGGGGGTCAGTGCCGATGGTACTTGCATCCTCGATGCTGACAGCTGCCTGGAGCATCTCTGATCTGATCAGTTTGGATCTGAGCTTCTCTCAAAGCTGGAGCCTGGGTGTCAGATTCAAGGGAGTGGAACCTTTTCCATCGGCTCTGACATTGTTGGGCCAAGTTCCCTCACTCAGAGCTCCGTCCACTTCGGGTCCAGCTCTGATTCTCACGTTGGGTCTGGGGAGACTGGCCTCCTTATTAGCTTCCCAGGAGGTCCACTCTCCTTTGGTGTTCGATGTGGTAGAACAGCTCCTCTCTACCAGATCGAGGTCCCTGACCACCCCATCGGACCCCACCCAGACCCCTTCAGCTCTGTCTATGGTCCCCATGGTCTTACCAGAGGAACAGCCTGTGCCCAAAGAGCCCCAGATGGTTCCCCCAGAGGAACAGATGGCTTGCGAGCACTCCCCGGAGAGCCCCATGGGAGATGTGCCTCCCAAGCATACGTGCAAGAGGACTCCCCCCGAGTCCCTCACCGAGGACACAGATTTAGATGATGGGGAGGGATCCCCAAGATCACCTCCCGATGATGTCTCCTTTGGAGACATCATAGAGATCCTGTGCCAGCGGGGAGGTTGGTCTGCCCCCAAGCTCTCCTCTGATGAGTTTGTGTTTCTGGAGACTTTTGGCACAGGCCTGTCTATGTCTTGGGTGCCCCCTCCCATGGATCCTTTAGTGGATTTGATCACCTGGCGGATGTGGAAGGAACCAGATACCATGGAGCCAATCCCCAAGTGCCCCAATAAGGTTTTAAGTCTCCCTATTGACAGGCCTTCTGGAATAAGGGCTCTCCAGTGGACGCCATGGTGCTAGCAGCAGCCACGAAGAGGGAACTATCTCAGGAAAGTTCCTCGGGCCACCCTCCTGACCAAGAGTCATGGATGATGGACCACCTAGGTGTCCAGGTAAATCCTCTCCCATGGTGATGGAAGGAGTGACTAGGGCAGCTGGGTCTGGCGTGTCCATGAGACGTAACACCTGGCTCAGGTTGTGCCAATTTACCAAACCCTTTAAAGCGTCCTTTGCCAATGTCCCTTATGATGTCTCAACTCTTTTTGATAAAACCATCAAGGAGACACTAGTCCAGAGTGAGAAGGATGGGAAGACACTGTCTGCCCTCAGGATCCACTTCTCTAAACCTCAAAGGTCCTTTTCCTGGAACCTGCCAATGCCCCTTATGACGGCTCAACTCTTTTCGATAAGACCGTCAAGGAGACACTAGTCCAGAGTGAGAAGGATGGGAAGACACTGTCTGCCAAAGGGATCCATTTTTCTGACCCTCAAAGGTCCTTTTCCTGCAACCAGAGAGGGCAAAAGAAGATGTGGTTTCAGAAGTCTCAGTATTCCTGGGACACTCAGGGCTCTCCTTCCCCCAAAGGCCAAGTGGGACAGCGGAACTTTGGGTCTCAAGAACCATTTTCAGACAGGCATGGGCAGCAACCCTGAGGGGTTGCCTGGCTGCTCTACTCTGGAGGTAGTCGGTCGATGATTGTCCTTGCACCCAGTGGCATAGGAGTCCATAACAATGGACCGCTGGGTGCTTCAAATCATATCCAGAGGATATTCTATCCCCTTTGTGGGTTCCTCCATATCTCCCAAACACCTCCCAGACATTCCACACATGCAAAGGGAGACAGCAGCACAGGAAAGTTCCAAGCTGCTAGGAAAATAAGCCATTGAAACCGTCCCCCCAGATCAGTTAGGATCGGTCTTCTATTCCAGGTTATTTTGGTGCCAAAGAAAACTAGGGACTTAAGGCCCATTATGAACCTCTACCCTGAAACTGTCAGTTGCCAAAGAAAAGTTCTGGATGGTCACACTACAGTCCATCATGCCTTACCTGCAAGAGAGTGACTGGATGTGTTTGTTAGATCTCCGGGATGCTTGCTATCACATAAAAATGCACAGAAGCTCCAGGAGGTTCCTCCACTTCTGGTTAGGGGCAATCATTATCAATTTTGAGCCCTACCCTTTGGTCTCACCACAGCCCCCAGGGTGTTTACCAAAGTGATGGCAGTTGTAGCAGCTCCCCTGAGGCTTCAGGGGATTCAGGTCTATACGTACCTGGATGATTGGCTCCTCACTGCTCCCACCAGGCATCTACTTTCCCAAACCAGGACTACTTTCTGACTCTGGCCATGAGTTTAGGTATCACAATCAACACATCCAAATCTCTACTAAAGCCTGTGCAGGTGATAGACTACATTGGTGCCAGGAAAGACACACTCCAGGGCAAAGTGTTCCTGACCTCAGGGAGAGTTCAAAACCTCAGGATGCATTTCTCCCTAATTTACCATTCTCACCTCCCGACAGTGGAATCAGTGTTGAGGGCCCTAGGCTCAATGGCAGCAACCATAACTCTTCTTCCATGTGCTTGGCTACACATGCGGATTCTTCAGTGGACTCTAGTGGTTCATTGGTCCTTGTTGGATTTACCACTAACCTATCCTATCCACTTAAGTCAAGTGTGTCAGTCATCCCTCGTATGGTGGATGAGCTCTCTGGACATTTTGGAGGGATGCCCCTTTGTTCCAGCCCTGACCCAAACTACAGTGACCACGGATGCCTCCCAACTCAGGGGGGTGCATTGTTCAGGCAGGACAGTCCGAGGCCTGTGGTCCTCCACAGAGACCAGCTTGCACATCAGTGTCCTAGAGATGAGGGCGTTTTTTCTAGTGTTGCAGACCCTTCATGCCTTTCTTCCTCTGGAGACAATTGCCATTCAATCAGACATCATGTCAGTAGTCTGGTATATCAACAAACAGGGAGGGACCAGGTTTTATCCCGTTTGTCGCGAGGCCATGAGAGTGTGTGAATGGGCGATCTCCACCAGTCGCTCTCTCATCACAATGCACATTCCGGGATGGTTCAACATTCTAGCGGACAGGCTAAGTCGGACCATTTTGATGCCTTATGAGCGGTGTCTGAATCTATCAGTAGCGGAACAGATCTTCAGCGAGTGGGGTCAATCTTGTTGCGATCTCTTCGCATCTCCTTCCAATGCGAAGTGCAGCAGGTTTTTTGCTCTGAACCCCCCCATGTGGGAGTCCCCCAGAGATACTCTAGTTCATGGTTGGCCTCCCGGTCTTCTGTATGCTTACTCGCCAGTTCCTCTCATCCTGAGGTTTCTGCAGAAAGCTTGTCGACTGGGGAGCAAGGTGATCCTCATTGCCCCATTCTGGCCTCGCCAGGTTTGGTTCCCCTTTCTTTGGTCTCACCTTCTGACTCCACCTTGGATCCTACATCCCATTCAGGATCTGATCTCACACCCATCAGGGGTGCCTCATCTGAGTCTGGACCTCCTGAAGCTCATAGCTTGGCTCTCCAGTTCCCGTAATTGCTAGGACTCCCAAACTTTCCTCCTCAGTTAAGTCTATTTTGGTAGCTGCTCATACGTCTTCAACCAGAAAGGTTACCGCAGCAAGTGGAAAAGTTTTGCTTTCTGGGCCTCTCAGAGGAGTTTAGACCCTTTCACTGCTTCTATTTCTGCCATTCTTGATTTTCTAGCTGATATTTTTCAGCATGGTGCTAGTTCTTCTACTGTCAAAGTTCGGTCGGCTGCCATTTCTCATTTTCATGTGGGCGAAAATTCTGCATCCTTGGCATCTTCTAGACTGTGTAAAGCCTTTATTAAAGGCACTTTTTTGCTACGCCCCCTGGTCAAAGATCCTGTCCTCCCATGGGACCTTACTATGGTTCTCCAAGCTCTCGTTGCCCTGCCTTTCGAGCCTGCCGCTACTGCAGATCTAAAATTTCTATCATGGAAAACAGCCCTTCTGGTCGCTATTACCTCTGCTAGAAGGGTTTTGGAATTAAAGGCCTTGTCCATAAAATTCCCGTACATGATTTTCTATAAAGATCGACCCCGGGATTCATAAAGCTCGGTGCAAGGCCGGCGTTAGGCTTGCGCCGACCGTGTGGCATGAAGATGGCGCAGTAGCGCTAAATGCATATTAATGAAGGCGAGCTGCCACCACAGCCACGTGCCTAGGAAATGAGTGCGAGTGCATAGGGCATGTCGAAGTGCCGCACGGAGGCGTGGAAATGTCAGCTGTCAATGTGCAACCTAAAATGCTTGCATATAACAATTTGCAAGCAATAGTAATCACATCTCTCAGTGTCTGTGGATACTGAAACATATGCAAAGCATGCAAGACAGTTCCTGCGAACACAAATTTAAGAAGCAAACACAAATGCACGGTAGAGAATAATGGGTCCCTATCCCTCCAACAAAAGATATTGAAAACCGTGTGCCCGTAGTCCAACGCAGTGTAGATAGTTATACCAAGTGGAAGTGAAACGCATCATGTTAGCGTGCCGCCAATAGGTACGTCCAGCCCAATGGTCAGAGTCACCAGCTGACCCACATTGTGAGGGAGAGTACACAGCTGGGCAGATGTGTCCATAACAAATCCATGATAAATGTAAATATCTAGTGACCGTATGACAGAATTATATCCCACAATGCATGTAATACTCACATACAATAGGTATGTCTGTATTTAACATACCATATGTGACAGGAAATAGAATAAGCATGAAAACGAAACAGAAGGAACATATAAACTGCTACAACTATAAGGCAACATGTAGGCTTAAAGGAACAGTATTATCCATAGCACTGACTGTGGGTACGTGTTGTCCAGTACAATTGGATATGTGTCTGGAATATATCCCATCCTGGACATAGGAAAAGGTGGCATCCTACCAATGATCAGAACAGCCGGCCAAAATCCGCACATATGTGGTCCAAGTCGTACTTGTCAGGATGTGTCACAGTTGAATGGGTATTACCAACCATGTCATGAAAGTTAAGTATGGGCATGTACCTATGTGCATGATGTATAGCATGTGGAAGGTGAAACATGCCAGGGTAGTCCACACAACCATACAGGTACCTGACATAGGTAGTGTATGCAATGTGTTACCATGACCGTGTCATGGGCCATCAACCAAAGCAGTGATGGATGGAGTGTCAGGAATATGTGTGTGGGGGGGATAGGTAATGGTGTAATCCTCAAAGGCGAGACTGTGTCGTATGCAGAATAGGTGAACTGGAGGTGTATGAGGGAGCAGCGGGTGAATCAGAAAGAAACACAAAGAACATGTGTACACATCTGCAATACAACCTGACAGGCCATACTGTAGAACACAATCCCACAAACATATGAATATTAAAATGTATACAAATATACAGAAATGTCACCAGCACATACCCACAGATTGGTCCTGATGGAACTGGCCAAATCAAATGCAACACACCTGGATGCATAATGGAATACCCAGCATCCCCTCCACAGCACACAACCCGCCCCCATACCTGAACGTCCACCAAATCCAGCCATACGTGGCCTACTAGCTTGGCGCAGCCACATCTACACATAGTGACCACTACTCATGTGTAGTAGGCAGTGTCACCCTAGGCAGTTTCAGGATTGCAAACTATGTATCCCTTGCATGTAAAACCCCCAGCACATTTTCGTAATGCCAAAAGAATGGTTGGTATTGGTCTTGTTAAATTTTTGGATATCCCTCATGGGATAAGTAACCTGTGTAAACATTAGAATGGGTATCAAGAAAGATGTCCAGTCCTGTAGACATCTGGACACAAGTTGGAATGTGCAGTAGTGGTGCACGAGACTGTCCAGCCCTAGATGGTCATGCAGAACCTACTACCCACGATCAAACACCTTCACGTGACGCACGTGTCCCGACATGAATAATCGAGAAAATATATTGTACACATTCGCATAGTGGCACATGGAAATAGGGTGATGAAGGCACTGACGTAAACAGGATACCCCCTGATCCACTGTGTGAGGGACAGTCACTGTGTGGGTAGGTGTGTCCTGACCAACAATGGTACAATGCCAAATGTCCTGTGATTGTAGGAAATAACTATGTACCATACTGCATGTAACAGTTGCCTAAAGTGGTCACGTCAGGATAGAAAATACATAATTCGTACAAGAAACAGACTAACAACTAAAGTGCTAAAGGTATAGGCTCACAGCTAGGAAACTAATGAATGTTCTAAACCTGCACTGACCGTGGGTATGTGTTGGCCTAAACAATCTGGTGTCCCCAGAATATATCCCAACCTGTACATATGACAATGTGTCAACCCTACCAATGGTCAGAGCATTCACACAATAACTGGCCAGCCTCTTAATCACTCACAAAGCCAGTGACCTTTCGAGGAAAGGTGTTGAATGAGAATGACTAATTACAACAATGAAGAGTAACAGACGCATTTAACTGCAGAAAATTAGTACTAATACGAATCTGTCAACACGTTCCAAGTTAATAGTACTAATATGGTAGAAGTGTCCGTGAATGTCCCTGATTTGTCATAGCCTTGTCCCTGTCACTGTAGAAACTAGTCCCCGAGTAGACAGAGGTCCGTACACATATGTACACCAACCAACTGTCACATTTGTTGACAGGACTATTGCATACCTGTAGTGAATTTATAACTGATGTCCAGAATAATATTCATTGTATCTATAAATGAATAAAATAGTCAAATGTGAAGGGAAAAACGTGGAAACCCACCCCTCACCTTGTATTATGTAGTGGAACCACTCCCCACCCTATATTATGTAGTGCCGACCTAATAATGTGGTCAGAGATGCCCAAACACCTGCGTCTGTAAACACAGGTAGAATGTTAAAATGTGGACTAACTCTGTCCATGTGCTACATCTGATATTTGAACAGCACCAGGGCAGTTCTAGTCACCAGTCAGACAAGCCTAAACCTGGACCAGCACATGAACATCCTGACAATCAAGCACACGTATGTGCGAGGACTATAAGCGTAGGAGTTCTGAACATCCTTGGAGTGAGTAAACATGCAGCACGAGTCCAGAGCAGTAGGAAACAGGGAATGTCAGAAGTGTAGTACTGTGGTTTTCCCAGCAGGAGAATGGATGCCTGCTGTGTAAGGGAAGCAGTGAGGCATATGTCAGAGTAGCTATGAACCATGGGTATACATATAAATGAGGCAGAACAACAATAGTGTAGTGGTTAGAGCATCCGCCTAACGTAAAGGCATTCCCGGTTCATGTACGACTATAGCACATATTAATTTATTGTGTAATGAATGCCTCTGTGTTATAAAGCCAACATTTATACATGTAAAGGTGACTGCGTGTCTCGCATGGGGCTGTTAACCGGAGTCCATCAATCAAAGTGGTACTTTCATAAGGAATAAGGCACATGTAATCCCAAAGAAGTGGCAGTAAACATATGTAACTCAGAATAAGTAGATGCAAGTGCACCTGCGTGGGTGTACGCAACTTGTAGCATAGCAAATGTATGTTGTCTTGTACAGCTGTAACTTTTATATATATATATATATATATATATATATATATATATATAGATAGATAGATAGATGTGTGTATAGATAAATATCCACAGACATAACAGAAATATGCAATTATATATATATATATATATATATATATATATATATATATATATATAATGAACGCCGAAAGACGACAGCAAGCATAAGGGTTGTGAAGGGAATCTAGAGCAAGTAAGGTATTATAAAGTGCTCGCTGCGTATGTCAGATAAAGCTGCACAAGTGTGAGTAGAGCACCGCTATTCACACCAGAGGCAGGGTTATACCAGTGGCCATAACATCATTGAAGTGCTACATCAACATTATACACAGACGGAATGTAGTACATGTTGCGACCACCTTCACTTGTAACCCGCAAATCGTTCGTAATCCATAACACCAGGAAAAGCACATATGTGCAAATATGAATGGATGGTGACCCTGTGAATACACAATGTGGTACAAAATGTGTGTAGGGCCCCAAAGCTCTGGAGAGGGCTATGTGTAAAGGTGTGTCATGGCTGCGATATCAGGTGTATAATCACTGTTATGCATGGAAACTCAACACGGGTGTGCTGGAGAAACTATGGCTATGCGATTATGGACACAGGAGTGCTAGGGTATGTTGCGCCAGTTGCAATGGAGCGGCCCATGGAGGTCAGCTAGTACGTAGGTGCGATTCCCAGATAGAGCATCGTCTGCGTGGAGATATGCGTGAATGGGCATATCGTTGTTGGATGATGTGCATCAGGGCTGGCAGCCCAGCACGTAAAACCTATACACCACCCATGAGCAGAACGGAGTTCTGCTGTGACAACCCCAAACCGGGAAAAGCAGAAAGACACAACTACATGCAGACATCAATATGTTGACGTACAATCTTAGTAACACAAACACTCATTCTATTAACATTAATAATATGAATGTGCACAGAAACAAACACAGTAGCAGGAATAACAGGCTGCGCATACGAGTAATAGGTCGAATTACACTGTATCACATCACACTTATCAGCAGCACCCCAGACATGAAAAACATGCGACATCTGTCCACTGTATAACGTGCAGTATACTGATCACAAGTTCACCGGAGTGAAGTGTCGGTGTCATAATGACTAAGGCAATAGTATGCTGTTGAAGCAGAGATAAAACCCAATATGCATGTGTAAGTGTCTATGTCCGGGAAATGTATAGGTTAACGGACACGCACATGTATATATAGATAAAGCATATATATATATATATATATATATATATATATATATATATATATATATATATATATATATATATATATGTATATATATATATATATATATATATATATATATATATATATATATATATATATATATATACACATATATATACAGATATATATATATATATATTTATATATATATATATATATATATATATATATACACACAAAGATATACTACAGATATATATATATAGATATATATACACAAACAACAGGTATTGATATATACACATACACACAAAACAAATATATATGTCATTGTAGATATACACATGTACATAACTAGGCTACTTTACAGCAATTAGGGGTAACATATATACAGCCCGGGCATATGTAACTGGGAGGTCCAATAAATAAATGTTGTACCCCCCCCACACCACCCAGCTAGGCCGGTCAGACATACAGACAGACAATAAAGATTAATACACTGCTGTCCAAAACACTGGCAGGAAAGTAGCAGTGGTAGAGATCTGCATGGTCTACACTTTAAACATGGATAATGGTGTCCCTTGCGGGACCCCAAAAATTCAGTGCATGTGTCAACCTGTTGTCATCGATGTGAGCAGGATGTAGGTGCACATGGAACAGTAGGTTGTGCAAGTGTGATAATACATGGGTTGACAAAATGTACGACATGTGTCCCGAGATGGGGAGAGTGGGAAATGTGTAGGGGTGTGCTCATACCCCAGCTGTGCTCACAGTAAATAATTGTCATGAGTGCTGTAGAGGGGTGCCAGGTAGGTGGACCATGGGTATGCAATAATGGTCTTAAGTGTGCAGGTGCTGGTTGGCAGAGATGTAGTAGGTCCGCCCAGTGGAAGTCATTAATATTCCTATGTGGGCATAGCAGACACCTATACATCCCAAACCTGAAGAGCACATCTACCGGATAGTCTGTAAACCATCGGGGGAATACATAGAGACCAAATCAGTGCTGTGTACCCGATTAGCATGGACATCCATAGTTATGAATCAGAATGTAACAAAGTCCAACTAAACACTTCCAGAACTAGTGATATTAGGTGGACAGGTGGCAGAATACAGGTAATGACAGATGACAACATGTATGGGTCATAAACAGCATGTACCTCGACAAACATGAATGAATACATATGCTCTGTGACTGTCAATGTGTCTGGTTAATAGAACCAATCATCTAAATGTGTCCCACAGGGTGTTATGCAGTGTTCCTGATACAGTGTTCATTCTCCCCCATTGGTATGTGAGGTCTGCTAGTGACGGAAAGTGCATAATTTGCTGACCACCTTAGGTAGATGATAGCATAATAGATGAGGTTTCACACCCATATGCCTTTGAGGGACACACCCGTCTGGGCAATTATGTCCTGCAAAATGAATGTTAAGGCACATGGCCTGTGAGTTCGGGAAAGGAGGCCATATATTGTGTGTAGTGGTGTCAGAAATTAATTTGTTGTATCAGAAACAGCTACATGTAATAGGAAACAGTATTAGCAATTATAATGCTACAAGAATAACCTTAATGTATGCAAACCGTGGAAGTAGTCAGTTTACTACTGGCTGTGGGTATGTGTTGCCTTGACACATGTGATAGCTCTACATATAGGATTTATAGGGCCGCCGCCATTCTGAATGTCCAAAGTGGGACCTGCTCTGTAGAAATGTCAGACGTACCAGGGCAGAACATACCTACAGCCATGCATAGTACAGCAATATACATATCAGCACAAATCAAAGCGTAGTCTAGCAGCTGTAAAGTTGGTTATGCTACTACATATAACATATCGACGTGTCAGGTATACAAGACCTGTAACAAGCAACCACTACAGACACGTAGAATATGAGAATGTCCCCTAATCAGGACAGTTGCAATGGCTAGAGTATCGTCACATGACATATGCCTAATGAGGGACTGTCCCATGCAAAGTGGGAAAGGTGTTATTCCTACAGTCTCCTGTCGTGCAATCTGAAAGGTGTAAAATGTACAGTAGGTATGAGGTAGCATGACTTGCCGGACAGCTGCATTAACAAAATCATATTCACATGTCAACATTGCAGAGTATCGGTTCCCATGTATCAGGCAGATGGGAGCAGATCATATGAGGAACACGCATATAATATGATTACGTCACTGGACAGGTCGCCGAGTCCGTACAGTCGAATGCCTGCCATCGCCAAATGGTTAGACATACCCGATACTGTAGTCATGTAGTCCGATGTAATACGCATCACAAGGGATCGCACACACCCAGCGTGACTGACAAATGTAAGCAGAAATGTTGGTGAGCGAGCGGCTGTAAGCGTGTTTGTCTACCAGTATGCCAGTAGTGCACTGTCAAAGAAATGTGGAGTCTAAATGGGTAAAAGGTGCTGTAACCAGAGGTCAGCAGTGCTTAACACTGTGTAAACCCATGCACAACTGCTCCCACCTGCTGGAATGTGCCTTACCCAGTCCATATCCAAAGGCGTTGGTCTGTCCGCAAACAAAGAACCGCCCTATTCACGTGTTGGTAGCAGTACCCTGCGCACATAGCTCATGTGAATTAACAATAGACCATGGCATATGTACAGACAATAGACCACACACACACCATACAGTGCAGTCATCCAACAGTATAGCAATGTACTGGCAGATATGTCCGGACCACTAGCGTATGCATGCCTGGCCATCCTGTGTTTCAGTGTGTCAGCATGCCCAGTATGAGTGTTACGCATGTTGTCGACCGACATTACCGTCATACCGTCATGTGTGTGAGCATGCCAAGTATGGACAATTGTATCGCATGTGTCACATGTCCAGATAGTCAGTACTGTGTTGCCGACCCCTCCGTTCTACACAGACAGGTGTCATGCTGTGTCTGCAGGGTAGCTAATGGTCATGTGGCATTAACAGTTGCTACATGTCTGCATAGCATGGGGGGACATCCAACTGCATCCACAGTCCTACACAGCACCGTGGGTGGTGCACATGACTCTCACATGTGTAGGTTGGACGGGGGGCACAGCTGACAGTTGTACACATCTGCCGCTACTGTACTGGTATGTGAGGTACTCCATGTCAGTGTGTGGACCTACCTAAATTGCTGGTTGGAGGGATACCAGTGTACGTCAGATCCCAGCATTAAATACCAGCACAGTGGTGTTGGACGTCCTAGCTTTCACAACCTACATCAAACTGCCTGGCCTGCTGTAGTCTGTGTGTGTCTTTGGGGGTTGGGGTCATTCATTGGGCATATCCATAGGCCATTGTATATCATTTGTCTGTATTGGTCCACATCTGTCCAGCTGCATTAAACGTGTGTGGGCTGTACGGACACACATGATTTTCAGCCCATAATCTGCAGTGGGTTAGGACACCCTGTGTACTACTGGCTACCATTGTGACCCCCGTATGTGCTACAGATGTCATGGTGCCACTATGGACGTGTACTGTCTGCTGCCCTAACAGTCGGCCAACAAAGTCTCTTGTATGCTCACATACATACCATAGCAATGGGTAAATACACATTCTAATATAACTGCCAATTTTTAGGTCGATAGATGTATCCTGGGGGTGTTCTGGACCTGAGGACGGTGCTGGAGGGCTGCCTATGTCAGATGCACACAGTGCACCTCCTATACATGGCCGAGCACAGGTAGTGTCATGTTTGGCATCCATTGTACTGTGTGCAGGTCAGACAGCAGAAATCTGTGGGTACCTACTGTGTCAGTGCATATGCCTTGTGTTGCCTCTTTGCCAAAGGCAGGTCATACTGTGCACGGCCTTTCGCCGACTGGGCCCTGCTCAGTTAGTTCCTTCGCCAAGTCACACTGTGCCTGTACAGGCATTGGCAGTGGTGTTGGGCCATGTGGCCCTGCCCCATGCTGTTCCTCCTGCAACTGTTACTGCAGGATCAGATTGTGTAGCATAGCAAATACCATAACAAATTGTGTGCATGTAGCTAGTGAATACTGCAGGGCTCCACCGGATGTGTCCGGATACCAGAACTGTGAAATGAGCATCCCAAACACATGCTCAATTATATGTCTTGCCTGTGCATCCACCTCATTATGGTGTGAGTGTTCAGGTGTGTGTGCATTGCTGATGGGTGTCATCAGCCATGACACCAGTGGTTACCCAGCATCCCCCACCAGGACACTGTAGGGGATGTCCATATTGGCAAAGATGTGGTACAGCTGTGTCAGAAGCCATATATTGGAATTATCATAGCTTCCAGGGCAGACAGCACACACATTCAATCTAATGCCCTGGCCATCACATATGGCCTAGCTCTTGGAGGGTATGCCCCTGCAGTGACTGTAGGCCCTACCCCACTCACCGGGTGGTGCTTTGATGTGTATGTGTGTGCAGGCTATAGCACCCAGTACCCCACGGTAGTCATCCATGTGGTTGAAGAGATGCATATTGCTGGTCTTCTAATCACGTGTGTTGAGGACATGTACGTGCTCACTAGCATGTGTTGACATGGCATCTGTGAACTGGCGCAATACTCTGGATGCAGATGCCTGTGAGATCCCCATGATATCCCCAGTTGTGCTGTGTGAGGTACCTGTGACTAGTAAACCAAAAGAAAAAGTCCCAAACAATAAAATAGTCAACGTCCAGGCAAAGGCAAGATGAAACAACTGTAGACAAAAATAGCGTATACTGTTTTATTAACCGCTTTCGTACCAACCCATAGCACTCCACCATCCCCAGCTCATGTAGCTCTTGGTAAGTCACCCTGGGTCTATAAAGTCTTATGTCACCCCAGTAAGGGTTGTTCGGCAGCATACACATCCTCACTGCCCTCAGCCTCCTGCGCATGTTGGCCTATGTTGCCTGCTGCAGCCCTTCTCATTTGGTTGGACTGTGTCATGAAATGTCCCCGCAGGTATACACCGGTGGTGTAGAGTGCGGAAGAAACCTGTGTGTATACTGCTTGCTCACATTACCGTACTGTTCAGGTGCGGGCTGGCCATGTCATCTGCTGATTGTGCTGATCATCACCTGTTTGTGCAGCCTGTACACCCTGATTACCCCACCACTGCTGTTGTCCCTCCCAATGTCACCAGGCAGGTATAGACACACCCCTAGCTTAGGCGTGCTAAGGCAGGAGCACTCCTGAGGCACAGTTCTGCAATGTACGTACAGTATGCCTGACCCCCCTCCCATGCTGTCAACTATATTTGAGCCCTGCACCCGGCTAACTGCACACATACACTCCAGGTATCTGCATCACACCCTGGGGATAAATGGGATACACTGTTGTCAACCTCATCTGCATAGTATAGTCTTCTAATGAATAGTTATATGACCCATACCGTACCTCCAAATTAATAACCACTGCTTAGTGTAGCTCAGATCCGTACACAACTGGTAACAGGTGCCTTACTATCACCGTATTCGATGTCCCATGGTCTTCCCAGCAACAAAATAACTGGTGTCTATACGACTACAACCCGGGACCCTGCACACAACAGACGATGTGCATTACCACTACGCCATGGCAGATATACATACATCCCAGGTTATCACGTACAGATCATCCGGCACAAACATTCAATAGTGCTGATGTCCCCAGACATATATGTTCATATCTATGTCTATCTCTCTATATCTACATATATCATATATATTATTTGTATACATATATACATAGATATACATACACACATATACATGTACACACATATGTAGATATTGCATTTATATCACAACAGCGGACCACATGACAGCAAAGCATTAGACAGGCATGAAAAGGAAACTACATGTGCCACCTGCATCATGTAGTGTTGTTACTATCAAGGCATGTGTGTTCTGTTGCATCACATGGGTCAGACTGTATTAAGGGTAAGAGTAGGGCTGCTGACATTTACTCACCAGACCTATTGGTGAATGTATGTGTTGACAACCCAGTGCCTTAGCAGAATATGCGGGCTGTGGACACTATATAGGTCAGCAACAAAACACACTGAACACATCCCGCAGCTAACCACCCACAGATACCAACACATAGGGTATAACTGCCAAAGACACACACCTGCCATGCCTTGGAATTGAGCACCTATCTTTCTAGTCTACCACACTACAGCATTATGCAGTAACAGAACACGCTACCGAGTTTCAGCATCACCGCACTCCCAGAGGCATACTTCTAGGTGGATGACATCATCAGCAAAGGCAAAGACGCCGATAGGGAATGTATGGAGATTGAGCCATCTAAAAGCATTACTCTGTACCCAGGCAGCTGGAAACACACACACACACACACACACACACACACACACACACACACACTTGGCTGGGAATTGAACATGCACCTAACTTATCACACTACAGCATTACGCAGTTATAGAACGCGCTACCGAGATTACTGGAACACAGCCCTCCCAGAGGCATACTTCTAGGTGGATGACATAATCAGCAAAGGCAAAGACGCCAATAGGGAATGTATGGAGAGTGAGCCGTCTAAAAGCATCTGTCCCCAGGCAGCTAGAAACACACACACACACACACACTTGGCAGGGCTGGGAGTCGAACATACACCTAACTACCTTATCACACTACAGCATTACGCAGTTACAGAATGCGCTACCGAGATTACTGGAACACAGCACTCCCAGAGCCATACTTCTAGGTGGATGACATCATCAGCAAAGGCAAAGATGCCAGTAGGGAATGTATGGAGAGTGAGCCGTCTAAAAGCATTACTCTGTCCCCAGGCAGTTGGAAACACACACACACACTTGGCAAGGCTGGGAATTGAACATACACCTAATTACCTTATCACACTACAGCATTACGCAGTTACGGAACGTACTACCGAGATTACTGGAACACAGCACTCCCAGAGGCATACTTCTATGTGGATGACATCATCAGCACAGGCAAAGACGCCGATAGGGAATGTATGGAGATTGAGCCATCTAAAAGCATTACTCTGTACCCAGGCAGCTGGAAACACACACACACACACACACACACACACACACACACACACACTTGGCTGGGAATTGAACATGCACCTAACTTATCACACTACAGCATTACGCAGTTATAGAACGCGCTACCGAGATTACTGGAACACAGCACTCCCAGAGGCATACTTCTAGGTGGATGACATCATCAGCAAAGGCAAAGACGCCAATAGGGAATGTATGGAGAGTGAGCCGTCTAAAAGCATCTGTCCCCAGGCAGCTAGAAACACACACACACACACACACACTTGGCAGGGCTGGGAGTCGAACATACACCTAACTACCTTATCACACTACAGCATTACGCAGTTACAGAATGCGCTACCGAGATTACTGGAACACAGCACTCCCAGAGCCATACTTCTAGGTGGATGACATCATCAGCAAAGGCAAAGATGCCAGTAGGGAATGTATGGAGAGTGAGCCATCTAAAAGCATTACTCTGTCCCCAGGCAGCTGGAAACACACACACACACACACACTTGGCAAGGCTGGGAATTGAACATACACCTAATTACCTTATCGCACTACAGCATTACGCAGTTACAGAACGTACTACCGAGATTACTGGAACACAGCACTCCCAGAGGCATACTTCTATGTGGATGACATCATCAGCACAGGCAAAGACGCCGATAGGGAATGTATGGAGAGTGAGCGGTCTAAAAGCATATTACTGTCCCAAGGTAGATGTAGACAAACACACGGCAGTGATGTAAGCAGGACAACTGCCTATGTACGGAGCACTATTACAACACTACATAGATATGAGATGCGCCACAGACAGTACACCCTTCAAGACAGTCAACCAGTGTGTTCAATGTAGGAATCCATCCTGACGTGGGGTATGGACATCTGTTGCCTGGATGACCACTATCGCTATACAGGATTTCAATGGTCATGCCCATACACAGAGGCACATAACCAACACAAGGCGTCACTGGGCATACTCACACACTTAGTAGCACACGTCTGTTTGGAATGTACTGTGTGTCCATCTACACAATGGCGTACTGGGCATGCTCACACACTTAGTAGTAGTGAAGGGCTGTCTTGTATGCACACGGATTCTAAACACAGAAGGGCACAGTTTGGAATGTACTGTGTGTCCATCTGCACAACGGCGTACTGGGCATGCTCACACACTTAGTAGTAGTGAAGGGCTGTCTTGTATGCACATGGATTTTAAACATGGAAGGGCACAGTTTGGAATGTACTGTGTGTCCATCTACACAATGGCGTACTGGGCATGCTCACACACTTAGTAGTAGCGAAGGGCTGTCTTGTATGCACATGAATTCTAAACACGGAAGGGCACAGTGTGTCGATAGTGAACATTGTTAGCACGAATGCTGCACTACATATATCTGACACCGGTTGTCAGTGCTAGCTGTGTAGCGTTCGTGATCACAGCTGACAATCCAGATCCAACAATGGGGAATACGGACATCTCTGCAGTGAGGAATACCTGGCATATGGCACAGTTGTGCACAATAGCACTACCACCGTATACCTTAGATACAGACATGTGGGCCATAAGACCGTGACGGACCACTCCAGGTGTTACTGTCCCCACATACATGAAGGCCACTCACATGTACTGACCAGTACACACTCAAGAGGCATCACAGATGTCTCAGGTGCAGATCACAGTGGTAAATGCCGCATTCTACTATGTAGCCCTCAGACATCACCATGTCCTTGGAGCAGCAACACACATCCATACATTACTACAACACCATGTTACTCATGACCAGTGGACTGTACATAGGTCTACAGCAACTGTGCAGACTACACATGTACTGGCAGGGTTCCATCATCTGGTATGCAATGCAATGATACCACAGTTCATAACCAGATCGGCTTTACACATAACAGGGGCCCTGGGTCTTACACAGCTGTAACAGATGACTGTCGCTGTACACCAAAAAACACTCATGTTTGGATATGACATACATGTAATTGCAGTGGATATGTACATGGCCCACACACACACAACGCATATGTACATAGCATAGCTTTTGCTGTCCTCCATGCAGACAAGTGGCTACAGCAATCACACGCATGCGCATGGAAGGTAGGTCCATGGCTGTTGAATGCTAACAGTACATAAGGTAGCAATGTTGACTGAGGTAACATTCCTTCTGTACTAGTTACCCATGACAACCAACATATCATACAACAGTCCATGTGTCATGTATGTCATCACACATGTCCACCAATTGCAATGCATACAAACATGGCTACATGACAGGAATGTAGGACCAACACACATGTACATGTAGTGGTGTGCATGCAGCTACCATGCATGTGCAGTAACTGATGTATGTCATTCATCTGTGTCTAACTACAACATGCAGTTGCAATGCAGCCCCATCATTGACACCTGTATATGGTGAAATACTGACAGTACGGTAGGATGTACATCAGGTATGGATGGATGTGTGTACATAAAGTGGTGGTCCACCTTTGCAGATGGATGTTTGCTGAAGACAGCTCACAGGTGTGTCACAAGCCATCCTACCATTACATGTGCAAACAGTACGCTATGTTACTATACCTTGAAGGTGAAGACATACAACCGACACAGCGGTCAGGGTGTTACTGACTGTACATCACTTGACACCTGTAACACTTATGTCCTCCCTTGTGCATATAGCAGCACAATTGCCAAAGGTAGCATTGGTACACATAATGCGGCCAATACAGCTGCATGTCTGTCAGACGTATCATCATATAGCAGGTGTATGATTCACAGTGCTGCCATCTGTGTTTGCTTGTGCGACCATATATGCCACGTATGGTGGGGAATACATCCCAATTGTTACACACCCCTGTACACTGTTGTAGAGATCTGTACATACTGCAGTGTAGAAAGCAAGACATAGGCAGGGGTGGTGTGTGTATCACGCACATGTCAGCTATCTGTATGTGAATGACATTTGTGGACTCCACAGCGTGTGTGTGTGTGTGTGTATGTATGAATGGCTGTCTGTTGCATGGAGTGAGGGTGTATGCTACCATACAGAACAGACAGGATCCGTAACCCCTCATGGTGATGCAGTCTACTACCCTGTTGATGCCATCGGTCTCAGCCTTACTGGCTACCTGTACATGTTAATTCTCTGTGTCGCGTCATGTGGGTGCACAATACTGTGAAGGTGATTACCACATAGGCAGGGGTCCTCACCTCAACACTATCGAGTGTACGTTATAGTGTTGTTGATCCCGTGAGTGTGGGCATGTTACTGTGTGTTTCTGTGTATGTCTGTGCGTGTTCTCATCCTGTAATGTGACAGTGTATTACTGCTACACAGTAAGGCCTCATGCTATCAACTGGCCTCTAACGTTGACATCAGCCAGACCGCTGTGTAAACCCCCTGCACCATGTCACCATACCTGTGATGTGACAAGGTATAGATGTCACGTTTCTAGCCACTGTAGCCTATTAAACAGCTCACATACTTCTGGATCAGTAGATGTGTGGACATCTGTGGAATGCTAGCCTTTCTAACAGTGAGGTTGAGGCTACGTATAGCATGCTGGTATTGCCATACATGACTGTGAGTACTCCACATTTACACATGGGAAACTGCAAACACTGCTACTTATTGGCACATGCAAGTAGACCTTAAGGAGGGAAGCAGGGCATCATTACCAACATGCTGTTACTGTTGTTACCAAGACACATACTGTGAACATACAACAATGCACTCTAACTGCAAACACTGTAAGGTAATGGCACATGCAATTAGACCTTAAGGAGGGAAGCAGGGCATAATTACCAACATGCTTTTACTGTTGTTACCAAGACACATACTGTGAACATATAACAATGCATTCTAAATATGTACTACATGGTATGTCTGGTGCGTGTCAACAGTGCACAACAAATGTAATATACACTTCTCACTATTCTGTTCACCCTGTGCATCAGACCATATGAGCATGTCCCTGCACCGATGGTGTGGATGACAGGGATGTGGCACAGGCATCATCATATGCACAGGGCGATAATGTTTGCCAGGGGCATAGGCTGCACCAGTGGATGACATCATGTGTGTGGGTTAGGGCTGGTGATCTGATTGGACATGTGTGGTCGCTATGCATGTGGGTGTTGTGGTGCCCTACAGATGTTTCTGCTTTGTGCGTGTATGTGTGCACACAGTTCTGCCATGTGTCCGGCATACACAGGGGTATTATTGACAGCACCAGATTGTACAGACCAGGATGTACAGCTCACTGTGTCCGTCCATAGCCACGTAACCTGTGCCTGCCAGGGGTTGCACGGGCACTACCAGGCAGAGGTACAGATTGGTTACTGTCTGATAACACATGTCCACTGGAACTGTGTCCCCACTGGGAACATCCAGGGCCATGTCCACGTGGCCTGCTGTGTCCTGGTGTGGACAGCGTGGCACCAGCTGCACTGCTACTGCTACCGGCACTGTGGGAGCGGGCATGTGAGGTGGCTCATTCACGTTGACCTGCAACAGGTGGTGTAGCTGGCCTACATCCACGTGGCCTATGCCTCACTCTTACCAGATGTTCCAGCACAGACAGCTCATGCTCGCGGATTGCCATGCCACGGTCAAAGATTCCAACCATGTCACCTAATCGCCTGTCCAGAACATCAGCAATCTGCTGTTGAGCATTTGCCAATGCCTGGATATTGTTGTTTAAAGAATGGATAGCAGCCCTCTGAAGCCTCTGCCCTTCTCTGTTCTGCCATTCAGCATGTGCCTGTGCCGTCATTACAGTCTGGAACATGCATCTGGTGACACCGGCTGCTGCGCTCTGTCCTGCAGGTGCATGTCTGCCAGAGGTCCTCCTATGAGCAGCACTGGCCACATGCCTGTGTGGCACATCTGCAGTCATTACACTGACACCATGGTGTAATGACCACACATTCCTGTTCCAAGCTAACACACGCTGACTGTCCTTCCTCTATGGCCACTGGTGATAGGGTATGTGTTGGCATGAGAACTGTGTGCGGGGAAGAAGGGGACATAGCTGGGATGGCAACCATTGGCACAGATTCAGCCCCTGACAACCCTGCCTGTACCTCATGCATATGTTCATCACTGCTAGTATCTGTGAGGGCACTAACATCAGATGGACCGCAGGAGGGTAATGCACCTACATCACCTGTGAATGCAAAGAAAGAAAGACTCTACATTACAATAGACACACACAGACACACAGACAGACCATGCATGTGATTTGACAGACAGCATGCAGCATGCATGTGATACAGCAGACAGCATACAGCTCAGACATTGGTAGTGGTAGTTAGCATACCTCCCTGGGTTGCACACAACAGCAAGCAGGTGTCATATCAGAAGCCATTCAGTTCACACAATCATGGTAGTAAGCATGCATCCCTGTGATATACCATGTGGACCAGCACAGGTTAACAGTACACTTGGCTGATGTGACCTTGACATTGACATGTAGTATGAAATGTAATCTGCTGACGTGTGCATTGACATGCATACATGTCTGACACAATGGTGTCCTGACACATGTACAGCGGTGTAATGGGTATCACATTGCAGTGTTGTCTGTATGCCCTACAGATAGAAAGCACTTTTAGCAGATGTGCATGAGCATTGAAGGGTAGTACGAGATGTCTACATTGCTATACAGTGTGAAGTACAGACACTGTGCCATTGCATGGCATCATGAGGCGTCTATATTGCTATACAGTGTGTAATACACACACACAGTGCATAGCCATGACTGCGTGCATAGACATTACATAACTACTGTGGATTGTGACCCACGTCGCTGAGGTGTATACACACTAAACCATGCTGTGTCATGTGACAGGTCACTGGAAGACCTATGGATGACACCCCTGCACATCTACTAAAATGTCTTAGCTGCCTGTCAACCGTGTCCACACATAGCAGACTTGTCAATATACCATGTCCCACATGACGTTTATGTACCACACACACAAGGTGCATGGCTGACAGTGATGTCCAACAGCAGCAAGGGAAATGTATGGTATCTGTGGCCTGATGTGGTGTCTATGTCTGTGGAAGCTGTACAGGTGACTACTGTCATGCTATGACACAATCATGATGTTCAACACATCTTATATGGTCGAATTAAGTGACACCTTCACAAGCTGTGCACAGGCTTTTAGGATGTCCAGTGTTCCACATCAACTATATAACCATTCAACAAAGGCTATAGTTGGACCATGTGTGGACAATCTGCAACAGGGTGTATACACATCACATCTACTGTATGGCTACATGTCTCTGGCCATCCTCCATGGCCATGTGTGAACATGTGTTGGCCAAATGTTTGTGATGGCCGTCAATCTCACATGTCTGTGTTGTCCCATATGACATACACCGATAGATGTCAGATATGTCACTGTCCACAGGGTTATGCAGACAAAGGGTTGTATGTTTGGTATGTGGGGTATGTATTATGGGATAGTGAGACAATATTGCAGCCGGAACACTCCATATCTGGGATGGCTCATCACAATGTGTGCACCCATTGCAGGGGCATATTATACAATGGTGGATCCTGTGGGCTGCCCAAATCCCAGCTCACTGTGTGGTACTGTTTGCGTACCAAACATGTGTTGTTCCAATGTATAGTACATATGCCTACATTGAACAACACCTCCACCATTGTATGCACAGCTGTCCACACATCTAGCAATGACAGATACTGTGTTTTCATGTTGGTGTTTCATTTAGTTTGTATATATTGCACATGGGTAGCCAGTGTGATTGATGACAGATGTGACCTGTATATCGTGACTGGACCATACATTATGTGTACATGTTTTAACTGGCCACATGGCGAATAGATATATGCATTAACATGCCTGATACTGATAACTGTCTCACCTGCAATGGACTGATGTCTGTGCGGCACGCCAGAGGTACCTGTATAGGGGTGACATAGCAGTTTGAACATTATCCATGACTGTATGACAGCTACAGGGTGCACTGTGCATGTTAACACATTCGCCTGTACAATAGCATATAGTATGCGCATGTGTGCATGCACAGGGTAGCATACTATAGTATGTGGCATGTGTGTAAACATACCTTGCATATGATGTTACATTACATATTGTACAGTGACACATGCAACTAAATGGGATATAATAGTGATATGTGCAGTAGTGACTTACCAGGCAACTCCAGGCTCAGTGGTTGGGAGACACCCACCTCCATGATGGCAGCTAGTGTTTGTGGATGCTGTTCTGAGGGTGTTCCCAGGCTGGCCAGTAGCTCCTCGGTGGGTGTGAGTGGGGGCTGGGTTGGTGGCCCACCACCTGTTCCACCTTGCTCCCTGGCGATTGCATTGGCATGCTGTTTTGCATGTCATATCAGGTCCATGCAGTGTCTGCGCACCTGCTGGTAGATGCAGTTATGGCCACCCACATCATTAACCCTCCTGTGTAGTTCCTGCCACAGCTCGTCACGCTGCTGGGCATGCTGTGGCACATGGCTGATCAACATCTCATAGTTATCATGGAGGTACGGGATGAGGGCATCATCCTCCAGGCGGCTATACGCTGGCAGGCGTGAACGAGGCATTATCTGGAAGACATAATGATGGAGACAGGTCACAGTATCACGGAGATTTACAGAGATACAGCTGCACATACATTTGTATTAAATCTAGTACATATGAACAGTTATCTTTGCAAATCGGCATGACACTGACACGACTGATATGTTTGTGTCACACACATGTAACACCCATTGTGCATTGGATATCATCACCATATATGTGTGTCACCTCATTACATTGCTCATACTCGATGTGAATGCTGTCTTGATGTGGGCATGTCTGTTTGCCTGTACTGGTGTTCTTACCTATCAGCACATGCCTGGATGTGTCCACAGTAATGCTGTTGACCTTGATGCTGTGTATATGTCACATATCAACACATAACACTGCCTTAACGGACATGAGCAGTGACAATGCACACATGGGCACGGAAACCTTTACATGCATGTGTTTTGCCATATACATCTACATGGCACTATACAGCAGTTCAACATCCTGCCATGTATCGCCTGTGTTGCACATGTGATACACATGGGACAATGGCTGGCTGGACATTATTCACAGGGATGGTTATCAACTATAGCATGTACGGGTAAGGTTTTCTAGCTGTATCCAACAGCCATTTTGCCACTGCCAGGTGCATCAGTGCCACATTACTGATCCAGACAGTTAATGATACATCTTCCATGCGGTCATCGCACCATGTATGACAGAGATGACATGTGCAGCTTTGATGGACAGGGTTGCATGGTATGGTAGGAGTATGTAACATGTATGGCACAGGGATCTGTCCAGCATGTGGCGATCCTTGTAGTAGGACGGTGGCTGTCCATGACGTATGTCTTTCAGATCAGGATATGTACATGTAGCATGTCCAACATCACAGTGTAGCACATGTCTTTATGCAAGGTAGCCAGCATGCTGCATAGTGGAGGTGAGAATTGTGAAGGCTGGTATCGCCCATCCACGCATGGCCAATACCCCTTAAGGGTGATGTGTGATCCGATATTGGTCACCCAAGTGCTGAGTATGCCTGTCCAATGATCTCCATGCTCATGGATGGCACCCTGTCATGACACGGTGCCTCATATGACTATCTACTAGGCCTGGAGATGTCACCAGCTCAAGGAGGTGAACTGCACAGCACCATCCCTTACACAGTGTCCATAATGTTGACCGCTGCCTAGGTGGTAGTTAATAGGTACAGGGTTATTCACCTAGCGGTGACAATGCTATTATCAGCTGTCAGATTGTGCACATATGTCATGCACCTCACCCACAAAGCCCATTCTGTATGTTGTCCACAACACTGAGACAGCTATTGCTCCTAGGTCATGGCCATTCCATCCTTACATATGCAGATGCCTCCCATTTGTCTGTGTGGTTTGGGCTACAATGAGGGGGGAGTACAAAACATTAACCCTGTTTTACTGTAGCTGCCACTGGTGTGATATGCACATGTCACTCAGACACCTTTTGTAGTGTTGCTTCTGTCAACAGGCCACTGGTAGAACACTCCTGTGACATACGAAGGTACATCTAGTATACTCAGAGTAGCTGGAACTCAGTATGGGTGATGATGTCCTATGACCTGTCACAGGTATGCTATGCAGTGTGAAATCATCCATACTGTCATCTACATCTGTACTGCTAACATCTACGTTGATAAAGGTTCATAGACTTGCAGACCATACTCAGCAGGGTAATAGTGCAGTGCCTCCAATTATGACTGGCGTCTCTGCTTGTGGGTTGCAGTGGGTTTATATTATCCAACACCCTATCTGTATTGCATATTCCTGCTCAGCACTTGTTCAGAACATGTAAGCACTTCATGAGCTACTAATTACTATAGCACCCATTCCAACTCATTTCTTACAAGTACACTGCCTGTCCTTACATTTCCAGCTTGCTTACAGTACAACCGCTGTTGTACACACGTAACTCACATATCTTGTGAGACATGGTTGAATATACAGGCATGTCCATGTGTCAGTTACCAGTGTTATTGCCTGTCTATATGATGAATATGGAAAACATGAGGCAATAGAGCAATTGTCTCATGTACACAGTCAATGCTCACCTCCCAACATACAACACTACAGCCTGTGGGAGATGCACATATGTAGCCATGCTGGGGTAATGCTCTCACCAACCCAGACTGAACCTGACATTCATGTGGGGATGTTTAATATTTGCAACACACCCCGCTCATCACATAGTCTCACTAGATCTCCACCACCACAGGCCACACATAGTATGACTACAGCTTTTGCAGAACCTCTCCATACTCTCTGTGTAGGCAACAGAGGCAGCCCCCATCACCAAACACAACACCAATTACTTATAGCCCACAGACTCATGTGTGCCCATCAACTACAGCCAATAGGGTGCCATAACATACCCAACACACCAGTCATAGGTGACTCTGTATGTGGTCACACTGATGTCCCACTCAGCAGGCTACACAAGGCGATAGTCGCTTACATCTGGCTGTCGGGTAACAGGATCCGCAACATAACCTATGCACCCATGCCACACCTCACCAGGTATGATTTGACTGTCATTCTCCATGTTAGTGTGACTGCCCTGAGATGCAACTTCCTGGACTACATGTACAGGGACATGCAATAGCTCTCCGGTCTTGTAGCCCAGAAGGTATCGCCCACGCCCTGAGAAGCATTCTGCATTCATCCAGACTGATACCACTGTACAACGACTGAATGTTTCACTTCAACAGTTGCCTATGCTTCTGTTGTCATTCCACAGGCATCCAGTATCTGTCTACTTTGAATGACATGGTCAACAAAACATGATGCTTTGGCACAGATGACCTGCACCTGTCAGCCCTGGGAGTACAGATAACATGTAAGGCTCTTGCTGCTCCTATACTGCCTGTCTTGGACAGTTTCCAATAACATTCACCACCATAACAGGAACAGGCAAGCAAAACCTGGGGTAATGTTACTCAATGCTTGAAATCTTTATCTCTAATGCACTCAGGTGAGGCACTCCTTATAATGGACCACTTCGATATCTATGCAGTGACTGGGACCTGCCTCTAGGCTCCACAGAACACACCTGCACTGACAGGTTATACGCAGACCACACCTTTCAGTCATGTAACCAGGACCGGAACACACATGGCGGAGGTGTGTCCATATTTCACAAGGATGTACACACCTCCAGGCTGGTTACTTAGCACAATGCATCAAACGTAATCCACGTGCAACTAACTGTGGCCAGAACTGCTCTACACATTGTAACTTGCTACGGAGTCAACAACATACCCCACGGTTACTGGCCCTCATTTCTTGGTGCACTGGACAGTAGGGTTCAGACAGGTACTACTGAAGTGAGACTGACACTACCCCACACTTAACTGGGATACCTACTCATGTACCGACACATTAGGCCAATGCTATTTGGGATTCATAACCTCCACTCGGCTGGATCAGCCCATACACACCACCACCAAGACCAACAATATCCTAGACATGGACATTACCAACATGTGACTGGTGTTCCACATCTGGGGTTATCCCCTCGTTGGTAGTTTCCGAACATATGCTAATCACCCTTGTTATCCACATCCCAGCACCACACTCTTCACGGAATACACTGTACAAGATTTCTACAACGCCTACTTCAGACATCTTATGACAGCGGTAGTAAACGTCATGACACCCGTGCAGATGGACAATGCACTTACAAACGCTGAAACATACACCAGTGCACTTCATTAGCACTTACACGACTGCATGGATCATGCTATCCCAAACAGAGCCATGATGGTACCCACCAGATTACGGATGCCACTCTGGGGGTCCAGTTCCATGGACATAATGTACAACAGAAGGTGGAGTACAATCCCATGAGTGGGGTAGCTCACTGGTCAGCCTCAGTAGGAATCCAGGATCCCTTATCACATCCTCCAAAGCTAGCTACATAAACATTACTGTGACACATTCCAAGGACTACCACAAAGCATTATGGAGGCATGTCAGTACTCGATGGCAATACCCACATCTGCTCTGACATACTTCAGTTAGGCAGGAACATTACAGAACTGCCTGCTATTGGCAACATCCTGGCAGATAGGTTCAGTGCTAACTTTACACCCTCTCACTCCCTACAGGGCCAAAATCCATACAGGAACAATGCAGAGTCCCTGCAGTCACAACTACGCAGTTCCCACCTGCACTCTCTAAGGCCTGGAACACAGACTCCATGTGACCGTCCAACATCCCAGGCTGCGATTTACACAAACCTCAGAACGCCATGGCTCCCTATTTGGCCACCAGATTCAGTAATAGCCTTGTATCAGACATTGTGGCCCCTGAATGGCACATAGCAACAGTTATCATACTCCACACAGGTGGCACCACAATGAACCACAGGGACTATTGCCCTATACGCCTGACTGGACTGTTCTGCAAGGCTATGGGGCACATCATCATGGAAGTCATTCACAGAGACATTGGTGGGCTCCAGACCTTTGATGCCACCCAGGTTGGATTTGTTAGGGCCACACCATGGCTCCTACACCTGGTGGAATCCTTTGATACAGTTACCAGGGTAGTTGATGATGGTAAGGGGGTCCACACAGCCTACATTGTCCTCTCATTGGCTTTCAGCACCGTTCTCCATTCTGGTATTGACAACATACACATCCACCTGCACATCGACCCCTACATCTCGGGATGTTATGCAAAGTGTCTCACGGACAGGACCACACAATGAGGGTAGCATACCATGGTACCTACTGTAATTCAGTTACACTTGGCGTACCACTGTCCTCGGTCATAGGGCCCCTCATGTTCAGTATATGCTTCCCTGAGGTACAGACTAGCACAGAGGGACTTTCCCTGAATAGGTTTCCAGATGACTGCAAACAAGGAGCCATGATTGATCCACCAGCTGATACAGACACCCTCCATAAGAGTGTCACTGTGATGAATACCTGATGTTGATAACATGGCCTCAAGCTGCATGACACAAGGTGCATAAACATCCCCTTTGGATTACACCAATCACCCACTGACTATCACAGAGGTGGTAGCCCCCTACATACATGTGACATTATACCGGATCTTAGTACACACGTATATAGCACCCACTCCTTTGATAACCATATTGCCAATGTGGCATGGATATCCTTCTACATGGCCACCCTTATCTGTAATGGGTTTGTAGCTGGAACAAAGGCACCCATTGTACCTCTATACTCCTGATGTATGACACACGTTCAAGGGTACAACTCCCCTTTTGGGGTGTACCTTACAGAACAGCAACGGCTTTACATACCACAACATTAACACACCATGAGGATTATTGACCTCCGAAGGATGATGTATGCGGCACAACTACGGACACCACGACTGTACGCATTTGCATACTGCATACTCAGGGGTGACCTCTGCTGAACATACAGGGCCCATGTCCACAACAATATTTATGGATATACTCCACATAAGCAACATAAGCAAAAGCCACTGAGAGCAACATGCTCATGGATATGTGCATAAATGCAACGATGAGTGGGACGTGCTTGAGGGATACATTCCTGAACCAGACACTCACCATGCTTTGGAACATGATTCCTAAGTACATCAAGCAGGGACACTCACTAGCACTCTTCATGAGATACTTCGATGGGTGGATGAGAGACACACATGAATGCCAGGGATCACTACAGTGGCTGTACTGTACACAGGTGCAGGTAACACATGGCTCTGCTGTTCACAGACAGGACACTACCCTAGGGAGGTGCCGCTGGTGAAAACACTGTTGTTGGGCTTACACATGGACTTGGCCAGACAGCATAGTTCCTCACTATGAACCTGTGAAGCTATTACAGGTCCTTTGTGCATGGATAATTGAGTAGCTCTTCCATTTTGATTAGCTATCATGCTGTTACAGTGTCCCGTGACTACAAGCCATATGTATCCTGTTATTGTGTATTGTACATGCCAATAGACGATACCTTTTGTTTGCATGATATAACAGTTATGCTATGTAAAATATCTGACATATCTACCTACAATACTGTACATTACACATATTTTAAACATTATCCCATAATGCAAAGCATACTTGCACAGCAGGACCACCTTAGGCATGTTATTCTCATTATATGCCCATACACATGCCTACTGTGACAGTATATCAACATATACTATCTCCTGCTATGGCATGTACTTGTTGGACAAACCCTACCACTGATGGCGGGTGGTGTGGAATTGTTGTGTTTAAAGCCCTCATGTAGCATCCCTTGTGGTGTATGAGATGTTTACCTTGTGGCCCACAGCAGGACACACAATTTCTACAAGCGTTACTATGCTCAACAAGACATCAATACATAATACCTTTTCCCATTTTATGCATTGCACACTTTAATTAATACAAAACAGGCTCTACATACACTAATATACTGAGTGTTCTACATACCTTGTTAGTGCTCCGAGTCTTCGTAAATATCTGTCTTACACCTTTACTGTTTAAACGGTTCTATGGTATGAGCATACGGTTTGAATGTATGGCAAGGCATCCTTATATATGTCGATACCTGTAACATGTGGTATCCTGCCGCCAACTGGTGTTCCTGAGTAAATTATTACATGCAGATCAGCTGTGCAGCTACTCCATTCGCCAATTATGCGGCAACTGTGGGGTATAATTGAATTCTCCACTTGGGCGTTGCCCTTTTGCCCTACCTTCGGGGAGACGGCCTGGCCTGTGTGTGTTTTGTTGTGAGGAATTGCAACTGCTATTTTGAGAGACACGGATATTTTGAATTCATGTCCCCCATGGATTGTGTGTGATGGCTAGAGTATGTGGTTCTACATGTGAGTGTACCTGTCATCTCAACCAAGGGACTACTGCAAACAAAACCTGTAACATCGCCGTCTGTTCCATTATACAACAGCTACGATTTCACATGGCGCCATTACAAATGTGTCTCTCACAAGGTATGTTAACGCTTCTGCAGATGTAATTGAGTGAGTGGATGTTTGTGATGTTATTACAGTCTGTATTGCAATTGTTTCGGGTGTGGGGAAGATGTAGGTGGGTGTACATAGCATATACAGGTTTGTGGGGACTGCATTTCTACATATTCCATATATGTGTGTGGGCTCCTTCCCTAATTGAAGATCTATCATTTAGTAGACTGAAACTATGGTTGTTATGGGCTTATACATTGAGCCATTGTTAATTGATTTCTATATAGCATGCAGGTGAGGTTGATACTTCAATACCTCCGGAAATACTTCGATATGCAAGGGAATGTTACTAAATGACAGCTGTCTCGTGTATTTCTGTCTCAGATATTTGCACTGAATGCAGTTGTGTTGGTGACTGAACCTCTTTGGCATGGGTTGCCACCTTTTCAAATGGCCATAGTGGGACATTTGCAGGACACACCGGTGTTTACAGGCCGACACATACCCATGGTCAGTACACAGGATAGAACATACTTTTATCCTGAATACATACTTATTCTTGTAGCACTTTAGCTACTTATCATGTTTTGTGTAACATTTAAGTATTTTAGATACAGGCATAATTATTTAATGCAACTATTACATAATATATGGGACATAATTATGTCCTACAATCTCGGACATTTCCCTTTTTAATATTTTTTATCAGGACAGAACTTCCCAGGGAGGGGCATTCCCTCTTAAAGTGGGACAGGTGGTAACCATATGCCTACGGCCAGCTATGACCACACCTACCGTAATGATCTACCTCTGAGTTAGCACTAACAGACACACGATGCAAACACACACACACATTACAGTCCCACAGAAAAGCACACAGCACCCTCAACACACACATACACAGACTACAGCAATCACAAACACAGTTGAACACAGTACCTACATGAACCGCAGCACCGGCAGCAATAACTAAATGTCCCTTAACATCGTGATAATATTATTCTCGGTTCTAGTGTTCCGGTACTGTGGTCTTTCGGTCTTTAAGCCTTGTGATTGCACGTGTCGGTATGTGACACATTCGATAGTTGGCAGTATCCTATTTATTTGTACCTCCATGGTTGTGTACATGTCGTTGACCTATCTATATATTTGCAGATATAGGTGAATACGTATATATCAACATATATCTCTCTATCACCCTTTCTATCTCTATTATATATATATATATATATATATATATATATATATATATATATATACAGAGAGAGAGAGAGAGGAAGAACATACCTTTTGTTGTGTACATGTCAGTGTATACTGTTTCCTGGACTCCGCACATTTGTGTTTTAACCTGTCACAATACACACCTGCCGTTGGTACATCTCGGGTAGCTTAGTGTTAGGTGATTGTGTACATGATTGCGTGTTCTACTCCTGGCAGTGGTTGTTTTACCCTTCAGAGCAGGCACTATTAGTACAGGGGTGAATAATGCTAGTTTCACCTTTTCTGGACATCGTTGACCGTGATATGCGCGATATTCAGAAAAGCTTAGCCCTGTTTCTCGCATATCCATATAGTCATGTTTAAATGACGCTTACCAGCACTTGCCAATGCATAATCCCGCTAACATGTGCTAAACCTGATCTGATGACCTACTGGGGCTGGCACAGGGTGTTCATGGTCTGAATCCCTCTGTGCCTGTGATGGCCTTGGCAAATGCGGTGGGCTGTGAGGGCCTTCACCATTATGTCCCTGCTGCAGCTGTTTCCGCAGGATCATATTATGTAGCATGGCACATACTATGAAGATGTGGGCACACGTGCCTGGAGAGTACTGCAAGGCTCCACCAGATATGTCCAAGCAACGGAACTGTGATTTCAGCATCACAAACACACGCTCTATGATGATTCTGGTTTGTGCGTGTGCCTCATTATGGCGTTTTTGCATGGGTGTGTGTGCATTTCTGATGGAAGTCATCATCCACGGCTCCAGTGCATAGCCAGCATCCCCCACTAGGTGGCCATGTGGGATGTCCCCCCTGACAAATATCTGATACAGCTGTGAGGCATGCCAGATGTGGGAGTCATGGTAGCTTCCAAGGCTGCCAGCACACACATCCATAATGATGCCCTGGGCATTGCACACGACCTGGCAGTTGATGGAGTGGTATCCCTTGCGGTTTATGTAGCGCCTACCATGCTCACTGGATGGTGACTTGATATGTATGTGCATGCAGTCTATCGCACCCAGTACCTCCAGGTAGTGTGCCACATGGTGGAAGAGACGCATATTGCTGACCAACTCCTCCTGAGTTCGGGGGAAGTATATATGCTCATTGGCATGTGGTAACATGGCATCCAGGAACTGGTGTAGTACCCTGGATGCTGATGCCTGTGAGATCCCCATTATATCTCCAGTTGGCCTTTGAAAGGTACCTGTGGCTAGTATTCGCAAGCTTACACATACCTTCATGTCCACTGGGATGGGCTCCCCTCCGTTGTTTCTGGATCTCAGGTGTAGCCGGCACAGCTCAACTATTTGCTGTAAGATGTCCCTGTCCACCCTGTAGTGCTCTACTATCTCCAGATCATGTAGCCCCTGGTAGGTTACCCTTGGCCTGAACACTCTTCTCCTCCTCCGGGGCCTGCGGTGGTTGTCAGCATCATCCTCCACAACACCTTCAGTCTCTAACACATGGTGATGAATCACAGCTATGGTAGCTCCCAACATGTACATTGTAAAAGTTCCCCATCTGTTTACACCAATGGTGCAGTGTTTGGGAATACACAGGTGTGTGTGAGGTGCCTACACACTTTATACTATTGTGCTGTGAACACTGATGATGTCATAGGGTGTGTATGTACCATCGGAGCTACAGGGTATCTTATGTGTTTTGCCACAGGTACTGCTATTGTGGTGCCTTTGGTGTTGAATTACATTTAGCTGCCGTGAATTACCTCTTGCCCTTCCCTTAACATTTTTTAATGTTTCCCCTCCCATTTTCTGGCATGCATCCAGCAGCCTGCTTTCATTTGTACTTTCCAAAACCTGGCTTATCTTACAAAATGTGTTCTATGGCCGATCTACTGCAGGTTTGCTTTGCTCTGCTATGACAGTTCTCTTTTCTTTGCAATCTGACACCTCCCCTATCCTGTTCTGCAGGTTGCTGTGATCAGACTTGTTAGCTGCCGTCGATTGCCCACTGTGAGTTAATAGGTGTTAATTGCTCAGTTGTACTCCAATTACCCTACTGCGGCATTTCCTTATTTTCTTCCCCTAACCTTCCTGTTTGAGCTATGGTGTGCGGCACGTGCATCCGCTTACTGGGTTTCAGGCATGTTTTCATCCGCGTACACATGCACTTTCGGGGACCATATGTGCTCTCAGCTAAACAATGCTATACCTTCATCCCCTGCTCCAATGTGCTTACAGCTACAGTGGCACACCTCACTGCTGATGTCATGTATACCTCCAAACCACTCCTCGGTGTTGTAGCGCTGCACCGTATGGTACATCCTTAGTCTGGCGGGATGTTTGCGATTCACTATTACTTGCCTCATTTGCATAGCATTGACTACTAATTCATAGTTACCGCGCAGAACACTGCCACAGACCCTTAGCAACCCTTGCAGCTTCGTTGTGGTGTACCATGCATACCATTGAGTATTATGGTGAAATCATGATTTGTATTACATTGCGATTTTATGACATTTGTGTATATTTTCCTTGTGTTCCCGTTTGCACACACATGCCCTGCAGTTGTACTTTGCGTTACTGTGGACATGACATTAAATGTTGTTTTTTAGGTGTTGTGCATCTTTTCTTATGCCATTGGCTGTATATTTAGCCATTGGCATATGTTAACTTTGTAATACATGAGTCTGGTTTGCTTTCATAGCTCCGATGTTCTGTTTGGAAAAATGTAAACCATTTTTTTTTGGTTTACATTTCTGTGGGCTTACGCTACGCCTGCACCACTTCATGAATCGCTATGTACCTTCATTTGCATGGTGCAGTACTGTGCATGGGGTGATTAGCATACCTGAGCCGAGGGCTGCGCAGATCTGGCATACACTGGTAGTGCACATGGAATTGGATCGTACCTGAATCGCTTGGTGGCCATATTTGGCATTATACCGCCTACGCTACGCCTGCACCTGGCGCAAGCTTCATGAATCCCGGGGAGAGTTTCCCTTTGAACCAGCCCATCTTTTCTTCCTAAAGTGGCATCACCAGGCAATATCAATCAGACTATAAATTTGTCTGTGTTTTTTCCCATTTTTACCAACAGGATGGAATATAAACTACACATGTTGGATGTTCACAGACAATTACGATTGTACTTACACAGGACAAAAAAAAAAAATTCTAAATCTGATCAATTGTTGTTCCATTCTATAGACCCTCTTTGGGCAAACCTATTTCCAAGGTCACTATAGCTAGGTGGATTTCTTCATACATCCTGCAGGTCTATAAGGACAAAGGCATGTCTCCTCCAGGTCAGGTTAAAGCTCATTCCACTAGATCCATGGCTACATCTGCAGCTTTCTGGTCTAGGCTATCTTTGGACGACATTTGTTCTGCAGCTACTTGGTCCTCATCTCATATGTTTATTTCCCATTACAAATTGGATTTGACATCTAGAAGGAGAGCATCCTTTGGCTCCGCGGTGCTTCGGAATATCCTTCCATGAGGGCCTCCCAGGAGTTTAATAGCTGGGGACTCTAAAGACCAAATGAAGTAAACTACTTCAAATAAAGAAGTTATGTACTCACCATAATGTTCTGAGTAGTTGTACTTCATTTGTCTTCAACCGTCCCTCCCTCCTTCCCCCGGACCTTTGGCGCATGTTCAGCCTACGGGCTGCAGTATAGGTCGCAAGTATGTTATCAGGTCGGGTTATAAGTATAGTTTCAGCAAACTCGATCTGGGGATGAAAGGCAGTGAGGGGTATTATGGGTAAGGGGAGGAGTCTGGGGCTCAGAGCTGATGCTAGTAATCTTTGCTGGCTCGGATCCGATACAGATCCGTATTCCACAGGTTGAAGACAAATGAAGCACAACTACTCAGATGGAACATTATGGTGAGTACATAACTTAGTATTTTTTAGCCCTTGATATATATTCTAATACCTTTCCAAGGTGGTTTCAGGGCAAATTACGTTTTTAGGGATAGTGGGGCAACAATGTGGGAGGTGGGGTAAAGTTAGCATTAAATCTATCCACATATTGGCTATATCTTTGGGATCAGAGCATGTGATATTACTGTGAGCAAGCTCAGTGCATTGTTGGAGATTATTCCTTAATTTTCAGACAGCTTTAGAAAGATTTGTAGTTTTCTTTGCCATGTGTGGCAGCCATAAGGTTGTATTCTGATTTACATTTTCTAATTAACCAAGTAAGATTACCAAGATCTAGTAATCGGAACCTCGTAAATGTCAGTAAATTTAATAATGATGCTGGTAAATCCCTGTTTAGTTGTTCTATTTTTAAAGCTTGGAATACTTTGCCTAGCTACTTGACTTCTAACAGCTCTGTCATACAGTTTAAAAAACTCTTGAAAACACATCATATGGACAACTGGTCATGCTCCTGTGACTCCCCAGGGTGAACAACTAATGTACAAACTAATAATCTCCAGTCCTTACCTACCTTCTACCTTCTCTACTTTATGGAGCACCTCTTCTAACCAATCTGTCTGCTTCCAACACCTCAAAACCTGAAATTTGTTATAATAAGATCTCCAAATTTGCCACCAAATCTAAAACCTCAACACACCACTGCCTTACCCTACAATCCCTGAACTGGCTAGAGCTCCCCAACCACCTAGACTATCTCCAACTTACCACCGCTCACAAACTAATATTCTACCCAGATAAATGCCCAGCCTTAACAAACATCCTTCTACCATACATCCCAAATCGATCTCTGAGATCTGAAAACCAAAACCTAATCTCCATCCACAAGCCCAAACATCCCACTGGACAGCTTCTACTCTCCTTCTCTCTAGGTAAGAAATGGAACTCTCTCCCTCCCTCACTTAGAACAATACCTAACCCAGAATCCTTCAAGACCGAACTGTTCTCTTACCTGTCATCTAAACGGAAATGTTCCTGCTTTCACCCAGCATAATACCTAGGGAATTTTTTCCCCACTGAGCTCTCTATACTCCCTGCTCCACTCTTCCCCCAAGTTTCTATTTCTATTCTCCCAAATTAGACTCAGCTGACTGTCCCTGATCAAGCAAATTTCTCACTCAACTCCAAGTATGTAAATATTGTAAATATCAGCATTGCCATGTATCCATTGTAAAAAAAAAAAAAAAATCTGTTAATTGTGTTTATGATGTACATTTATGTATTGTATTTCCTGACTGTTTGAATTTTACACCTGCATTTTACCTAAACACTAGGCAACCCTTAAGGTATTGTATTGCTTTTGAAATTCCTAATTGTATGAATTGTACTCCTGTACTTACCTTCAACACTCTGTGACCCTATTGTGTTGTATTGTTCATGGAGTTTTTCTCCCCGGGCCTCCACTGAAAATGGGCACTTCTTGGCCCAGTGGACTTCCCCGGTAATCAAACTGAAATAAATAAATAAAAATAAATAAATAAATAAATCGGTCATTCCTACATTCCCACCCTTTTGTATAGTGTACCATACACTACTATAGGCTGTTACAGTCAGTCATGTCTTTATAAATTCGTTACTGTATTTATTCCTTACTGTTAGTTTGCTCTGTGAGTGCCATGCACTGCCTTTTACACTGTATATGTTGAAATGGCTGTTTAACTATGTTATATGAGTTGTTCTTTACTATGTTACTATGTGCTATGAGTGCTATGCAATGCATTATATTCTCTGTATTACATAGTAACTGTGATGTATATTTGTAATCTGGAGCTTTTCTCCCTGGGCCTCCACTGAAAAAGGACCTGTGTCCAGTTGGACTATCCTGGTCAACAAATGTAAAATAAAATAAATAAATAAAATAAATTTAGGAACCTTAACAGCCCAACACACAGAATGGAAAGGGAGTGACATAACAGGTAAGTAATTTCTTGGCTTTTTTCATGATCCTCCTTTATTTTAATTTATTAACAGCTCCTTTACAGGAGAAACCCAAGGTGAAAATGTCTCCATTACAAACTGAGGGAAGATTTATTGCAGTACAAGTTGGCCTAAATTTCATGTCTTTTGAATGGAGGAGAATATAGGACTATGCAGAGAAAACCTTTTTAGGCACAGTACAGAAACTCAATCTAAACGGAATTCAGAAAGCAGAACTGAATGCCTTGACTTTGGAAAAAGCAGCTAATAGCACTAGCCACTGTGCCACAGTACTGCCTTTTATACCTCTTTTTCCAGCATCATGAAAAAAAAACACTGCATTTTTCTGCAGTCTTGTGGCTCTAGTCCAGTCACTAAACAGACTGTATTCCTGCCATTAGTGCACCAAGCAACACTGCCAAAGCTTTTAGCACCTTGGGAGACAGCGTATGCAGACCTTGTGCTTTTTCTCCTCTGAGACACTTGAGTTTCTTCTGTGCTTCTCACCTGGTCACTCTTCTATTTAACTTTCTTTTCATTCTTTAATAGTCCAGCAAACAAGATCTCATTTTCATATATCTACACATAAAGAAAGGGACCCAAGATTATGTCATGTACATTTAGCTGTCTGACGGGTTCAGGGGCAAATTATTATTCATTAATTCATTTGTAACTGTCTCTACATATGCCAGCTGATCTGGGATATTTGCCAGACCATAAGTATTTAATGATACAGCATTTCAGCTCTAGCAGTTCTGGCTTTGATGCTAATTTATTAGTATTAATTCAGTTTACTTAAAAAGCCTGTAGTGATTTTGGCCTTTGCATTTTTTTTTGCATAAATAAAAATTCCCCCAGTACTTCAGTGAAACATTTAGTTTTCTGTGCCACTCTGGCATAAATCATGTTCTAATGCCTTGTAGATTTCAGATTACTACTGTGGCCCGTTGTTGAGCCTTGAAGCACTTTTTTTTTTTGCTGATACATACTAGGCCTTCCATACCTGAACAGTTCCATTTGAGGGATAAAATGTGATTAAAAATGCCACTCATTGCAAACATTCCTTACTGTCTGCATACTAGCAGACTCGGCAAATGCTTCAAAATGCCAGCTCTTTAGAGGCACTATTGTCATTAAATGAAGTACACAGCATAACAGAAAGGTTTCCTTTGGCAGCATTATCTGTTTTTAGGCATATTGACGTGACACACTACACAATCAGCTATAACTTGAAGTAATACCACATTTTTACAAGTTTGTAGCAGGCATAGTATTATTCAAAATATACATGCATAATTATTTCTTGTCTTAAGTAGCCCTAGGATTTATCTGTCTCACTATGATAAATACAGTGGTTCATAGAAAACAGGATATTTAGGACCATAATACATGTTGCTTGGAACTCACTGGAATACCTTTTAAGCTACATATCTTTGCTTGCATTTACATTGAATTAGCATTGAAGATGCAATGCAGTTATTTTGCAAACACAGCACATGTAAATGACACTTGAAATATGGTCAGATTCACTTTTCTGCAGAAAAAAGGTTTACTGGTTTACCATTTTATGGCCACTTCTGTCCAAATAGTGCTGAAGGAGGTAATCATAAAAATACCCCTTCCCGTTTTGCATGTTTCTTTTATGGCCTTCACAAGTTTATCTACATCAGTGACATGTTTCCAACTCATTCAGTGGGTTTGCCTTCACTGTACCTACTAGCAGTCTAATTAACATCTTTAGTACACACGTCATTAAAGAACAAGAAATAGTTTTTTGTTAAACATGCATCCTGCCAGCTTCATACTCATATATCCAATAGTCATCCTTACTGAAGCTGAAGATGTCTCCACTCATGCACCTCACTACCTGATTCTTCTTCTTCTGGCTTTTTCCTGGTTAGGGGTCGCCACAGTGGATCACCAGTCCGCTCATGATTGGCAGTGGAGTTTTACAGTGTCGAGTTGCCAGGCCGGCGCCCAACCTTCCACAGAAGGCACACACACGCACACACACCTAGGGCCAATTTAGAGTATCCAATCCACCTGCAGCATGTCTTTGGGATGTGGGAGGAAACCCACACAACCACAGGGAGGACATGCAGACTCCGCACAGAAGGCACCCCAGCCGAGGATCGAACCAGAGAACCTCTTGCTGTGAGGCGACAACGCTAACCATTGCACCACCATGGCTGCCCATGCACCTCACTACCTGATGATGATATTTAATTTTATATTACATCACACATTGTTTAGTTAAGATTAAGTACGCTGGAAATGAACCTGTAATTGTTTCACAAATAGCTACATTGAAATGGTCACCTAATAAACTTTATATTAAAGTCATAGCTGCTGATACTGATGTCCACTGGTATAAAGCATTTTTTGAATGTTGCCAGGGAGGTCATAGAATTCCTCAAATTAGATGTGAAGGTGGGAAGGAGGTTGCATGTCCATATGTGACTCTCAGAGCCAATTTCTGAATCAATATTGATGACATAGGTTATATTTAACACGACATCCCATAACAAGGACAGCAGCCTGCTTACTTACTATCTGGCTGCACATTAGTTATGTCTATCTCAAGAAGCAGAGAAAGTACATGGGAATACAAAAACAGAGAGGAATCTACCCTCGGTTACACCTGTAGTAGACCACTACCACCACCTGCTGATCCAATAAAAAGGAATTGCTGAGTAATTAAGGTCTAAAGTTATGTCCCCTCTTTTGAATTAGGGTAAAGACAGGAGTAATATCAGAAGTAATGGAGGGGTGATGAGATGACCCAGAAAATGATGGCCAGAAGAAGTGGAGTGAAACAGAGATTAAAGCAGAACAGGAGGCTAAAAGAAGTAGCTGAAATCAAGACTAATTAGTGTGAAACTGAGGTGAGAACAGCTAGACAAACAAGCATTTGTCAGTGCTAAATATTGTTTCATGGTGGGAGGACGGAAGGGAATTGTGAAGTAGCATAGACTACATAAACCAAGCTACTGTATAATGAATAATTCTAATAGTGATACATTGCCTAACCAATAACTTTACGAGTTTCATTTAAACTTCTCATTTTTATATGTATCCTGTTTGATACCCTGTACAGCACTGTTTTTGTCTGTTGGTTAATACAGCAGTCTGTATATTGCTAGATAAATCTGCATATTGTGTGTATAGAGAGCCAAACAATCATACATTGTGAAAATGAAATGTTTCCTACTGACTATGTGTATATGCTCTGTTTTATGCTTCCACAGAACTGGATAAAGCCTTGCAAGAAGCTTTTTTAAATCATGTCAGTACCACCTGTGAAAGGTTTGTCTTGGTCAGGAACAGTAGGCCGAGAGTGAGACTATGTTCCATACAACTAGGTGCCTTACATTGGTCTGCAAAGGCTGCATTGGCATACCTGGGAGCTAGTGCTTGGTAGTCATTGCTCATTTAATAGGCTGGAAGCTGTGGTGCTGTTTGCAAAGTAGATTTTGCAGAGAAGTTCTGGTTCAGTAAATCAGTGACTGCTCTGTCCATTGCCTTCGAGGGCAGTGGGCGCTGGTCTAACATGAATGGGGGTGCATAGTTCTCCAGCCCCTAGCTTGTTGATTTCACCACTGTGTCATCAGTCTACTATAACATGTACACCGATTTGTTGAAAAATATAGTAAATAAGGTTGTGATGGTGTCTAAAGTGAAGCAAAGAAGAAACGTGTCAAGCCTCAGTGATCTAATATAGATGTCTTTCATGACTATGTAAATTTTCTTGCAAAAGGCGAGGAAGTAGCCTGAAAAAGAAGACTGAAATGATAAAAATCAGCTCCATTGGTATACAGGAAGAAAGCTCTCTCAAGTTCCAATAGCAGCTTGGGTGCCTTTAGGGTAGGGGAGGATGTAAGTGAGCAGATGTTGTTGTCTTGCTTATCCTTGCGAGAGAAAGATAGCTGTGATTTGCCACATGGGCAAAACCTAATGGGAACTCCATGGAGTTCTGGACTAGTAAGCATGCTCTGCTGAGTATACATGCACTGTTATGCTGCAGGAAATTCTGAATTTAGAGGCATCCTTCTCTTGGAAGCACAAAAAAGGAGAGTAGGTTGCTGTACTGGGGAGAGGATAGGCCACTCCACAAGACTCCACAAGCTGTGATTTGCCACATGGGCAAAACCTAATGGGAACTCCATGGAGTTCTGGACTAGTAAGCATGCTCTGCTGAGTATACATGCACTGTTATGCTGCAGGAAATTCTGAATTTAGAGGCATCCTTCTCTTGGAAGCACAAAAAAGGAGAGTAGGTT